>NC_053426.1:56484347-56785507 GCF_007990345.1 Gossypium hirsutum | reverse complement strand
TATGGCATGTGATGGTGGAGATTGATGATTCTCGAATCTTTTTTTTAGCATTTTTGAGTGAGCACATATGTGCATTGGTTGCTAGATGGGAAGAATCGGCTAGCAAGTTGTGTGCTAAGGCCGAATATAATTTTGTAGGTTAATGAGTAATGCATGTGCTAAATTGATGGAAAGGGAGAGGATGCTTTACTAGTATATAAATGATATAAAGATTTTAGAAATTATTTTTGGTTAGGTGTATGTATGATTAGGTATATTCGGCCATATGAGTAAATATATAGATGATGTTAAATTGATTATGTATAATGGGCCATATAGGGTACACATTGTGATATTAACTTTGATTCTCTATAATTGATCAAGTGGGTGATTAGTAAGGGTGATTGCCGAATATACTAACATACATATATGCATGTGTAATTGGATTGTAAATATTTAGCAAGGCGGTTAAACTAGTTGATTTATTGATTAAGCTCAAGGAGTTAAAGGAGGAGAATCGAGCAAAGGCAAAGAAAAGATCATCGAGTAGCCGAGTTGGAACCATCTTACCCAACACAAGTAAGTCATTAAGCATATCTTTGGTATTGATTTAAAGGATCGTAATACCTATACCATTGTGTTTAATGAGATGAAATGTATACAAATGTATATGTAAGTAGAGATGAATTTGTCGAATGTAAAAAGGAAGTGAAGCCTATTGAGTGGCTGGTTTTCGGCACTAAGTGTGCGGGCAATAAGTGTTCACGGTCATGAGATTGGCACTAAGTGTGCGGGTTTAAATTGTACAGCACTAAGTGTGCGAGTTTAAAGTACATGGCACTAAGTGTGCGCGGTTGATATTAAGCACTATGTGTGCGAACCCAATATATATTTTCTATAAATTATTTACATTAAGGGTGCGACTTTACCGAGTCGATTTTGGACAGCGGAAAAGGTAAGTGTGCGAACTTGAATGCATGGCACTAAGTGTGTGAGTTAAGTGCATGGCACTAAGTGTGCGCGGTTGATTATTAAGCACTATGTGTGCGAACCCAATATATATTTTTATAAATTATTACATTAAGGGTGCGACTTTACGAGTCGATTTTGGACAGCGGAAAAGGTAAGTGTGCGAACTTGAAATGCATGCACTAAGTGTGTGAGTTTAAAGTATATGGCACTAAGTGTGCGCGTTGATTATTAAGCACTATGTGTGCGAACCAATATATATTTTCTATAAATTATTTACATGAAGGTGCGACTTTACCGAGTCATTTGGACAGCGGAAAAGGTAAGTACCTGAGTTCATGGCTAATAGGCGCTATGTTATATTTGGAGTTGAGCTTGGTAGTTTTGAACCTATGTGACGAGTATAGTTGAAGTCACGTACATAAGGTTCATTGTGGAATAGGTGAAAGTTCGTTTAATTGTATGATTATAACGAAAATAAAATGATGTATGAAAGGCCAATGTAGGACTTGGTATGAGATTGAACCATAGGGTTTAAGGAACTATGGTATAGTTTGGTATGGATGGAGTACTTAACCTCATTTCATTGTTTCCTGTTGTGATAATTTTATTAATGGATGGTTGTGGAATGCTTATGGCTTACTGAGTTATATACTCATTCGGTGTTTGCTTGTCACCTATTCTAGGTTTCTTGGACTCGTCTCTTTTGCGTGATCGTGCCGTCGTCGAAGTCATCACACCGGCTAGCAACCTTTGGCATTTTCTTCTTAGTTGGTCTAAGAGAACATTTCGGCATGTATAGGCTAATATGTTTTGTTGAAATTTGGTATGTAAACTTTTAGCCATGCGAAAATGGCATAATGTTCGGTTGAATTTGGTTCTAATGTTGGGTCGTAAGTCTTGGTAATACGATTTTTATGCCATATGTCATGGTTGATTATTTTGGTGTTAAAATTCATGATATGGCAATAGTGTAGTAGGGGGATGTTTGACAATGATTAGCTTTTGGCATGGCTAGTCATGATCATAATTTGTGATATGTATGACGAATTACTAGTTAGATCAAGGAGAAATCACGAAATGGGCATAGTTGCTTTCATAACAGATGCTGGCAGCAGCAGTGATGTGAGATTGAAAAATCACTAAAAATAGTAGGAGTGGAATTAATTGATGAATAAATTATGTATTCGAAGCTCGATGAGTCTATTTTCATATAGAAGCAACGAAAAGATCATATGGACAGTATGTTAAGAGATATTCAGGTTCTCGTGAGACAGGGCCAGAACGGTTTCTGGATTCCCTGTTCCGACTTTGGAAATTCATTATAAATTAACCAGAGACAATTAGGAGTCATACCATATATGGATAGATTCCTCTCTGAGTCTAGTTTCTATAGAAACAAACGGCATCAGTATTGAAGCTCTGTGCAGGGAGATATCCAGGTCGTAATGTGGAAAGGTCAGTGTAGTTGATCCCTGTAAGATGGGATATTTTGACTAATAAACTGTACTAATTGGCCCTACCAAAATTCTAGAAAAAATATGTAGATGGGCATATGAGTCTAGTTTCAGGGAAAAATCACAAAACTGATTTCGAGTTGTGAAACTCAAGATATGATTTTTAAAGCGACTAGTACGCAGATTGGCAGTGTCTGAGAAATATTTTTATAAAGGGTTTAAAGTCTGTTAACACCTCGTGTTCGACTCCGGTGTCAGTCTCGGGTTCGGGGTGTTACATGTTCGTTAATGTTTCGAGACAATTGTTTTCCAGCTGATTTGATGTTATTACCTTTTGATGAGTTTGATATTATTCTAGGAATGGAATGGTTAACTTTGCATGATGCTGTGGTGAACTGTAAACAGAAAACTATTGATTTGAGATGCAAGAATGATGAAATAGTCAGAATTAATCTAGTGATTTGAATGGATAGCCTACTATAATATCTTCGATGAAAGCTTTGAATATTGTGAGAAAGGGTTGTGAAGCCTACTTTGCTTATGTGATTGATTCGAAAGTGTCAGAAAAGAAAGTTGAATCTGCACCTGTTATCTGTGAGTTTCCTAATGTGTTTCCTGAAGAACTTCCGGGATTACCTCTAGTTAGAGAGGTAGAATTTGGCATAGAATTGATACATGGAACTACTCTGATTTCGATAGCTCCGTATAGAATGGCTCCGACCGAGTTAAAAGAATTAAAGGCTCAGTTGCAAGAATTGATCAATCGAGGATTTGATAAACCGAGTTTCTCACCATGGGGTGCTCCAGTTTTATTTTTGAAAAGAAAGACGGTATGACAAGAATGTGTATAGATTATCGTCAGTTGAATAAAGTGACTATCAAGAATAAGTATAAGATGCCTCGAATTGATGATTTGTTTGATCAATTGAAAGCAGCTACTGTGTTTTCGAAAATAAATTTGAGATTGGGTTACTATCAGCCACGAATGAAAGATTCAGATATACTGAAGACTACTTTCAGAACAAGGTACGGCCATTATGAATTTTTAGTTATGCCTTTCGGATTGACTAATGTACCTGCTATCTTTATGGATTTGATGAATAGAATATTCAGACTGTATTTAGATCAATTTGTTGTAGTATTCATTGATGACATATTGATTTATTCACGTAATGAATCTGAACATGCCAAGCATTTAAGAATAGTGCTACAAACTTTGCAAGATAAACAGTTGTATGCAAAATTTAGCAAGTGTGAGTTCTGGTTGCGAGAAGTTGGTTCCTTCGGTCATATTATGTCAGCCTCTGGTATCCGAGTTGCTCCGAATAAAATCTCAGCTATTTTGGATTGGAAACCTTCGAAAAATGTTTCTGAAGTCTGCAGTTTTTTGGGACTTACTGGATACTATAGAAGATTCGTAAAAGGTTTCTCGATGATTGCGACTCCGTTGACAAAATTGCTTCAGAAAGATGTGAAATTTGAATGGTCTGAGAAATGTCAGAAAAGTTTTGATCGGTTAAAAGTCTATTAACTAAAGCTCCGGTTTTGGTACAACCTGAATCAGGTAAAGAATTTGTTGTTTACAGTGATGCTTCATTGAATAGACTCGGTTGTGTATTAATACAAGAAGAAAAAATTGTTGCTTATGCTTCAAGACAATTAAAACCACATGAGAAGAACTATCCGACACACGACCTTGAATTAGCTGCCATTGTGTTGGCTTTGAAGATTTGGTTTCACTATCTGTTTGGAGAGAAATGTCACGTGTTTTCTAATCATAAAAGTCTGAAGTATTGAATGACACAAAAATATTTGAATTTGCGACAGAGAATATGGTTAGAACTGCTAAAAGACTATGAACTTGTGATTGATTATCATCCAGGCAAAGCTAATGTTGTTGTTGATGCTCTGAGGAGGAAATCATTGTCTGCGTTGCGTGCTATGAACGCTCATTTAGCAATGTCTGATGATAACTTGGTTTGTGCTGAATTGAATGCAAAACCCTTGTTTTACAACAGATTATCGAAGCTCAGAAGGTTGATAATGAGATTATGGCTAAACAAACTCAGTGTAATTCTGATTCTGATTCTAAATTCCGGATAGATGTTGATGACTGTCTGAGGTTCAGAAATAGACTTTGTGTTCCGAGAAATCCGGAGTTGATTCAGATGATTTTGAGTGAAGCTCACAGTAGTAGATTTTTTGTACATTCGGGGAGTACGAAAATGTATAACAATTTGAAACAACTCTATTGGTGGCGGGGAATAAAAATAGATATTACTGACTTCGTTTTGAGATGTTTAATCTGTTAGCAAGTTAAAGCTGAGCATCAGGTGCCATCTGGGTTATTACAACCGATTATGATTCCGGAGCAGAAATAGGATCGAGTGACCATGGATTTTGTTTCGGGTTTGCCTCTGTCTCCAAAAAAGAAAGACGCAATTTGGGTTGTAGTTGATCATTTGACGAAATCAGCTTATTTTATTCTGATTCGGTTTGATTATTCACTTGATAGGCTAGCTGAGTTGTATATTTCTGATATTGTGAGATTGCATGGTGTGCCATTGTCAATAGTGTCCGATAGAGACCCGAGATTTACATCACGATTCTGGAAGAAATTGCAAGATGCTTTAGGTACTAAATTGCATTTTAGCACCGCTTTTCATCCGCAAACAGACGGTCAAACTGAATGGATTATTTAGATACTCAAGGATATGTTGAGATGTTTCATTCTCGAGTTTGAAGGTATGTGGGAACAGTATATACCCCTAATTGAATTCGCTTATAATAATAACTTTCAATCGATGATCAAAATGGCACCGTACGAAGCCTTATATGGTAGAAAGTGTAAAACTTCGTTATACTGATCTGAGCTCAGTGAGAATAAGATTTATGGTTTTGATCTGATAAAAGAAACAGAACAGAAAGTGAAAGTAATCCGAGATAGTCTGAAAGCTGCCTCTGATCGTCAGAAATCATATGAAGATTTAAAAAGAAAAGATATTGAATTTGAGATCGGTGATAAAGTGTTTTTGAAAGTATCTCCGTGGAAGAAACTGTTTCAATTTGGCAAAAAGGGCAAGTTGAGTTTGAGGTTCATTGGACCGTATGAAATCATCGAGCGAGTTGGACCGGTTGCTTATGGATTGAGATTACCAACTGAGTTGGAAAAGATACATAATGTGTTTCACGTATCAATGCTTTGACGATATAGATCTGATCCTTCGCATGTAATTTCTCCGTCTGATATTGAAATCTATACTGATATGACTTATGAAGAAAAGCCGATTCGTATTCTATCTCATGAGATCAGAGAATTATGTAACAAGGAAATTCCCTTAGTTAAAGTGCTATGGCATAGACACGGAGTAGAAGAGGCTACATTGGAGCCTGAGGATGCAATGAGACAACAATATTCGAATCTGTTTAACAGTAAGATTTTCGGGGACGAAAATCCCTAAGGGGGAAATTGTAATAGTCCAGTTTTGACCGTAGTTGAAATAGTGGTTTCGGGACCACAAATCCGAGTCTGAAAAATGTTTTAATATTATTTTCTGCGTCTGTGATATGTGAATTTATGTCTGTGAAATTTCTATGATTTAATTTGTCTATTTCTGTGCTTAATTATGAAAAAGGATTAAAGCACGTAAAGTGTAGAAGTTGAGTGCTAGATGTTAAAACACCTATTTAGGCTTGGCTTTTAAAATAAGGGTCCTTTCCTATAAAAAATACCATTGATATAGTAAGTGGACAATGTTGGACATGTGTTAGGTGAATGGATAATTTTATAACAAAGGGAAAAATGGGAAAAATGATTATTAAAGTTATAATAATAAAATGAAAACATGAAACTAGCCATACTTTCACCTTGTTTAGCCAAAATTAAGAGAAAGAAGAAGCCATTGAAGCTTCAAAGTATTCGGCCATTGCATGAGAGAATAGGTTAGTCCATTTTTCTCGGTTTTTGATAATTTCTATGTTTCTGTGATCATTGCTTCGTGTTTTTCAAAACCAATGTCTGAATTTCTATTTTTTTTAAGATTATGAAATGTACCATTGATGATTATATGAGCTTTGTGATGTTTTTATATGGATTATGAAAGATATGTGTGAGATTATTAAGCTTTGTTTTTGAATTTTGATAAAATAGAGCTAATTAAGCTAAATTGTGAAAATGAGGTTTTGAAGGACTAAATTGTGAATTAAATATATTATTTGGGCTTGTATGGAAGCCATGTATGTTCGGCCAAGCTATAGTCTTAGTGAATTTTGCATATTGATGATTTTGTGAAAAATAGACTAAATTGTCAAAGTGTGAAAATGTAAGGGCTAAAATGTAAAGTGCCCTAAATATATGTATATGAATTAAATTGAATGAAATGAATGATTGAATGGTTCAATTCGTATTGTATTAGATCAAGAAAAAAGAAAATCAGACTTAGATCGGGGGAAGTCCAAAATAGTTGAATAGTTGACTCGTTTTATTCGAAATTCGTACGAAGTAAGTCAAATTACAATTACGTGTTAAATTGACTAAATTCTGCACTTATAAATGATAATCTGTATTGGATGGCCTTGAGAGCCTAATGAATGAACTCTGAGTAAATTCTGATAATATATTAGTATCTGAAAAGTATCTATATGCTTCCAAAGGAACATTAACTTCGATCTGAAATATCGTGTAAGACCGTGTCTGGGACACAGGCTTCGATTTGAGATTTACGTGTAAGACCATGTCTGGGACATCGGCATCGTATCTGATTTCATGTAAGACCCTGTCTAGGATAGAGGCATCGATATTGAATTACATGTAAGACCACGTCTGGGACGATGGCATTGTACTTGCTTATAAGTATCTATATCGCTTCGGAATCGTCTGATGATAGCGTATGAAATATGAGAATGAGTATATGAAATGTATAACCTATGTAGGTACGTTTGTATCGTACTAAATTTCTAAATATGAAAGACTCTATCTCTGTGAAATATGTATGGAAGTTGGAAATGAAGCATGATATATATGCAATAAAGGAGCATGGTTAAGCTTATGATTTATTCTATGAAATGGTTATGAATCTTTATGGTTAAATTGTACTTGTATGCTTTAGTAATTAGACCAATTGTAATTGGCTTACTAAGCTCTTTGTAGCTTACTCTGTGTGATTACTGTCTGTTTTATAGTTATCATAGCTACTGAAGGCTCAGGGATAGTCGAGGATCGTCACCACACTATCGATCTCATTTTGGTACTTTTGAAAGTGTAAATACTTTTAAGTATGGCATGTATAGGCTAGAATAGCCATGATTAAGTTTTGAATTGTATATATGTTAAGCCATGAGAGTTGGCTAGAAAATGGTATGTGTGTGTTAAGATTTGGTATGGTTCTAAATGGGTTGTTGAATGATGATGATATTGTTGTAATGAAGCATGTTTTAAGCATGAAATTGGCTGAAAATTTTTTGTATGAATGTTTCTTAGCATTGCTAGTAGGAATGACCCAAAAAGGGGTGGCAAATTGGCTTAAACCAATCCTGCATTATGCCACACGGTTAGAGGCCACGAGCGTGCCTGGTGGCCGTGTTAGTTTGGCAGTAACCTATTAAAATTTGCACGGTTAGGGAACACGGGCGTGTCATAAGGCCGTGGGCTAAAGTTAGTAGCTAGCTAAGTATCACACGGCCATAGTACACGGGCGTGCCTATTGGCCATGTGAAAAATTCAGTATAGGACCTATTTTTGGCATGGCTAGTTCACATGGGCGTGTCTAGTGCCCATGTGTGACACACAGCCTAGTCACACGGGCGTGTGGATTTGACAGTTTTGATATATTTGGTTAAGTTCTGAAAATTCTGAATAGGTTCGGTTTAGTTCCAGCCTTTCCTTAAATGTATGTTTTAGGTCTCGTAGACTATATTTGGAGATGATTGCTTATGAAATGATGTTAAATAATATATGTGATTCTAAATTGGTCTGAAATGTTCTGTCTATTTAGTAATACCTCATAACCCTAATCTGATGTCGGTTACGGGTTAGGGGTGTTACGAGTATGCCTTCATAGGATTCCTTCCTCTATCGTGTCGGATAGAGATCCAAAGTTCACATCCAGATTCTAAAAGCAATTACAAAAATCTTTTGGAACTAAGCTCTATTTTAGCACATCCTTCCACCCTAAAACTAATGGTCAATCAGAACTGGTGATACAAGTTTTGGAAATTATATTGTGGGGTTATGTTCTTGATTTCGGTTTAGGGTGGGATAAATATCTTCCTTTGGCAAAGTTTGTATACAACAATAGCTATCATTCTAGCCTACGCATATCTCCTTTTGAAGCTTTGTATGGAATAAAATGTAAGTCTATAGCTTGTTGGGTAGAATTAAGCAAAAGTAAGTTGATTGGGACTGATTTAGTCCGCGATACCAAGGAAAAGATCAATTTTATCTGCAACCATCTACGCATAGCTCAATATCTCCAAAAAGCATACACAAATTGAAAGAGGGGGGATGTAACATATGAGGTTGGTGAAAGTGTTTTTCTTAAGGTCTCACCATGGAAAAGAATTATTCATTTAGGCTTAAAGGGTAAATTAAGTTCGAGATTCATAAGGCCTTATAAAATTCTTGAAAGAGTAAGGTCTATTGCTTACCGGTTAGCATCGCTACCAGATCCATCCTGAACCCACAATGTCTTCCATGTTTCTATGTTAAGAAAGTTTCATTCAAACCCAAATCATGTGGTTCGACTAGAAACCTTGGAAGTAGAGCATAATCTATCCTATGAAGAAGAATCAGTGGAAATCTTGGCTAGGGAAGTTAAAGAACTTAGAAGCAAGATAATTCCCTTAGTGAAGGCCCTCTAGCGAAGTCATAAAATAGAATAGGCTACTTGGGAAAAGGAGAGTTCCATGAGAGAACAATATCCCCATCTGTTTGGTGAGTAAAAAAATTAGGGACGAAATTTTCTTTAAAGGTGGGTGAATTGTCACACTCGAAAATGTTTAAGGTTTGGTATAATGGAAATTCTGATTACTTAATTAGAAAATGTTTTCTTTAAGCGGGTTAGTATAATAATGTCAATCTTGCGAGCTATTTGGTAAATAATTAGAATTTAAATTTAATTTTGTTATATTAGAACTAAGAGTTCCTATTAGTGGGAAACATTATAATTAAGGGTATGACTGAATTGGGATTAAAGGAATCGGTGGTAGAAAGATTATATATAGAGAGGATTCTTTTATTTTGGTATTTCTTTTTTTGTTCTTCTATCTTCTTCTCTAGTTCATTCTGTAAGATAAGAAACTAAGAAAGGTTCATTTTTTTGTACTTCTATCTTCTTCTCTGGTAACCTTTCTAACTCTTACGTACTTTTCTAGTTAAGAAAAAAGAAGGAAATGCACGGGATTTCAGCATTATTTATTATGAAATGTGATGACTTAAGTCATAGATAAAATTTATAACTCCTCTGCATACATATGAATTAAGGTTTTCTTACATACGTATGTCTTCGTTTTGATCTTTATATGGTTGTTATATTTAGCCAGCCAAGAAAGATAAGGTCTAAGTGATAAAGGGAAGACTAAGCATGTGTAAGCTATGTCAACCCCAGGTATATTGTTGGTGAGTTTCTAAACTCAAACCCTCTATGGTTGTTATATATATACTAGTATTGTGTTATGGTGTTGTGTTTGACTTCATCTTTTTTATGGTGATTAGTTGAATTATTGTGAGTTGTTTGTTGTATGATGGAAATATACAAATTGACGATTTACAGATGCATGTTGATTGTATGTTTCAGTTTATTGTTTTGTTAAACTTTCACTGTTAAAATAACTACTGAAGAAGTTATCCTCGAAATGGTTCGCTAAAAGATATGTTTGGTACGCTCTACGTTGTGTTATTAATAAAATGATCATTTGAATGCTTGTTATATGTCTATCATAAATATGAATGATATGCAGAGTGTGGAAGGTTTTTTTGGCGGATGAAAGATGAAGAAATGTCACATTGTACATCTTATGCCACGTTTTATCTGGCTTTGCAGATGTTCGAGTAGATTGTATGGAAAATGTAAATGCATGGCTTTCAACTTTGCGGAGGTTCAGTTAGATTGGAGAAAGATATATGTGCACATGTATATGATAACACTACGAGGGTTCTTTAAAATATGAGACTCTACGGAGTGTAAGGCTTAAAACCTCATATGTGTAAGCAAGTCCATGGCCATGGCATATGAAAGTTATGAAAGTCCATCAGATTTAAACGATAAGTTTTATGTCCAAGTTATATGTGAGATTTCGCCATACGAAGCTCCCGACAAAGCCTGCTTGTGTGAATCTACTATGATTGTGAAGTTCTTTATTGAATTTGTATGTTTAAATCTACTTATCGATGAATTTTCTTCTATGAATTCGCATGTATGGATTGCTATATTCATGAATCTTTCTATACGAATACACATGTTTGAATTTGCCATATTGTGAATCTTCTTCTAGGAATCCATATGTATGAGCTATTGTATCCATGAATCTTCTTCTATGAGTTCATGTGTATGAGTCTGCATATAAGAGTTCGCATATTGTAATCCGCATGAAAGATTTTGCAAGATTGTTCACCAAGTTAATCCGAACTGACTCTCTTTCCATTCGGTGGGTTTTATATTAATATTTTACACAACTAGTCTGTATGAAGAGACTATATGTTTCATGATCTTTCACAGGGGAAACTCTCATGCATAATGTATTACGCCTCTATGTGGTTCAAGCCCAAACATAAGTTGTGGAATATGATCACACAAGCTTTAGCTAAGCAAGATCCCTGGTGAATTCTTAAATTGGAATAACTTATTTTTAGAACTCACTAAGTTCCTCATGAACTTATCATCTTTCTCTTTCTCATTTCAAGTATTACCAAACTATTGTTTGTGGGAAAAAAGGAAACTAAGCTAGAATCTTCGAAGTCTTATGTAAGCTTGTCACCCTTATTTTATAACATGTGTAGATATCGGGACAATGCGTGGTTTAAACTTTTGTTTTGTACTTGTATAAGAACTTTTCAAACCTAATTCAAATTGTATTTAAACTTAAGGAACTAGTTGGATAGAATATTATAACAAAATTTTTATTTTATGTTGTTTCATATAATATGTTTTACAACAAAATTCTATGGAATTGTTGATTAATTATCAAATTATTTTCGTTTTCGATAATAGTTGTATTTACAAAGAGCTAGTCGTCTGAACATTTGGTTGGGTGTTGTATAATACATTAAAAATTGTCAAATTATACTTGTTTACCCCTTTACTGAAATTTCTAAATTTATTTTCTTTCAATATTCAAATTTTAAATTTCAAAATATCAAAATTAATTAAATAAATTGTTAAAAAATATTCTTGGATAGTTTTAGTTGATTATTACTATGATATTGAAATTAATTAATTAATTTAATATCGTTCTAAAATTTAAAATTTTATTTTATATTTTCAAATTAAAATCAACTTAAATAACTCATATTTAATAATTTCTAGGAAACTCTAATTTTTTTATTAAATGATCTGGAATCTTTTATGTTAAACTAAAAGTAAAGAAAAAATCTTTGCAATTAATTTTTCTTTGCTCAAGATTATATAATTAAAAGAAATTTAAGTTTCATAAACAATTATTAAATATGAGTTATTTGAGTTGAATTCGTTAAGGTTAATCTAGAAACAAAAAATAAAATTTTAAAATTTATAAGGGCATTAAATTAATTAATCTTATTAAATTCAATATTATGGTAACAAGTCATTGACATTATCATGGGATAAAAAAATTCAATAATTTATCTGATTGAGTTTGATGTTTTGAAATTTTAAATTTTTAGATTGATTTTTTTAAAATGTTAGGGAGTAGGATAAACAAATACAATTTGACAAATTTTTAATAAATTATTTTAGTTTCTACTAATTTTTCACTTTAATTCCTAATTTTTTTACCTGAAACAAGAGTTAAAAAAATATTCGATATGACCAATCAATGGGCATTAAGGATTTAACACTTGGATGACTAAAATGAAAGCGCCCTAAAACTTGAGTGACGAAATTGCAAGGATTTTTTTTTAGGTGACCAAAATGAAAACGTTCTAAAAGTTGAATGATCAACTAAATAGTTTACGCTAATGATATTAGCAAAATAATAAAGTTACAGCCAGATTTTTTCACCATCTGTAACTGAATAAAAAATATGTTTGTGATCCAGAAGAATCAGTAACGTTAACATTCTTAAATTATGTAAAGTTTATTAAATTAAATTATGTAATATGCAAACAATTTATTTAAGAAAGTAATAAATTTATAATTTATAATATTATTAAAATACATATATAATTAACATAAAATTATTTTTAAAATATAGTTAATTACACTATAACAATATAGTTCAATGCAATAGAGGCAAGCAACTAAAACCTATTGTTAAAATTTTTTAACACTTAAAATAAAATATTACTTGACTAGTTTGAGATGATGAAAATTGAAAGAAGGCATGAAATTACTAATATTTGGTAAGTAAGAGAAAATTATTTTAAAATTTATTTAAGTAATATTTGGAAAGTCACCTAGTAATTGAATTTAGATGTAAATGACATGTTTGAGTAACTATTGTAATTAGTGAGTCCTGCCAAATTTGGTGTAATTGGAGCACGCCAAATACATTTTCCAATTCTTAGGGGAGAGGGTGAGAATTGGTTAAACTCAAATTCAATTTTAAAATTTTATTTATACAAATTATAAAAATAAAAATTATAAGTATGAACGTGTACGAGTGTTTGGGATGGTTATGATAAAAATATCTTATATTATAAATCCTAAAATATATATATTATAAAAATAATTTGTGTATTTTATTAAGTTATAATAAAAAAATTTATATTATTTAAATCCTAAAATATTTCTAGAGTTATGGTCAAAAAGTTTATTATAAAAAATAACTTACATGTTATAAAAATGTTATAATAGATTTATTTATAAAAATATTATGGACAAGATGTATAAATATAACTTATTTATATGTCCATGCTATATATTATAAAAATAATATACTTATTCATAAAAAAATATTATAGTTTTTTTTATCATAACTTGTTTATAAAAAAATAACATTATGAAGTTATGACAAAAAATTATATTATTTATAAGAAGTGCTATGAAAGTTTTAGACAATTTATAAATTTTTTTATAAATACTATACATTATAAATTTTATATTGCTCTTTTACTTAATTTATGTATTATAAAAAGGGATATCACTTAGCATAAGTCTTTCTCCGAATTAAGTTTATATAAGTTTTTATAATTAAGTCACACACTATTTGGACTGTGAACTCAAATATTATAAGGTTGATGCTAATTATGTAAATAGAAATGTAACAGCCCGATTTAGGGGCTAGTCGAAATAGTAATTTCGGAAACCACTATTTCAAAGCTAGAGAAATTATTTTATTATTATTATATGTGTTATGGCATGATTATATGAATGCATGAAAATTTTGGTGACATAATTTTAGCGATTTCATGCTTAATTGCGAAAAAGGACTAAATCGCATAAAGGGCAAAGGTTTTGATTTACTACCCAAATGTGTTAAATAGATAGAGAACCAAAATTTAAGGCCTTTAAAGGGCAATTAGACTCTTTTAAATAAAGGTGGCCGGCAATAGGGGACAAGATTGGTTAAAAGACATTTTGTGACTTAATTGATTAAAATAAAACAAAAGAAAAAGGGCTACCATCTTCCTCACCTCTCCACCAAAATTTTTAGCCATTCTATGGGTTTTAGAAGCTCAAAATTTCAGCAACTTCTCATCCTTGCAAGTAAGTGATTTAGATGGTTTTTATTAATGATTTTTGCATTTTTAGGACCATTGTAGCATGAGCTAGCTAATGAGGGGACTATATTGCAAGATTGTTAAAAGTCTAGAGTTTTCATGAGAATATTCATGCTGTTTTCTGAAATTTTATGGAAGAAAATGAATCATGGTTGTGAAAAAAACAACTTTTGTGAAGTAGTTTTCATGGAAACCCTGACTAAGGACCATTTTGCATAAGCTATGAAATAGGTGATAAATGTGTGAAATAATGAGAATTTTGAGATGTTATAGTTATAACATGAATTTAGCTAGGCTTGGCTAGTAAGGAAATTTGATAAAATCGGCTTTCGAGCCTAAGGGTAAAATCGTAATTTTTACAAAGTTTAAGGGCAAAACGGTCATTTTATCAAAGTATGAGTCTCAAGTTGAATTGAATGATTTGTGTATTAAATAAGCTAAATTTTGACTTTTTAGATCAAGGAAAACGTGATTCGAGTCTTGATCAAGGGAAGAACAAAGTTTACAAGGATCAGGCTCGTTTCCATCATTTTGTGCCGAGGTAAGTACATATGTAAATAATGTGTCATTGTGGCTTATTTTTAAACGTTTTATCATTATCGTGTATTATAATCTTACTTGTGGCCATAGAAGCATAAACATTGTGATATAAGAGTAATCTACATGATGAATAAGTACGACGACATCGGTTAAATATGAAATCCCGTTGAACCTCAGAAATAGTATAGGATACAAAAGGTATGTCATGAGGAACTATATGGTCTGAACTCATGAGTTATGTTTAAGTTCATGAGATAAATGTTATATGTGATGTGGGTCTGGGTACTGACATTGAGTGCAGACCCGTGAGTAGCTCAATGAGCGGGCGTTACATGATAGAGTTATGGGGTATGGGTACTGACATGGCAAAAAGGCCTGTGAGTAACTCAAAATGCCAGCATTATAAAGTACGAGGTAACTCCGACTACTCATATGACACTTAAGTGTAAACTTTCTATGTATCCATTAGTATTTCGAGTGTTCAACGGGTAGTTTGAAGAACGAGTTGGGGAAAATTTCAATGAGGTATGTTATTAGAGTGAATGAAAGTGAGATATTTTACGGATGATTACAGGTATGTATACTAAACCCACGAACAAGACCTTAGTATGTGATGAGATGTAGTAAGTATGCATAAAAGAAATGAAGAGTAAGATAGTGAGCTTAAAATGATATATCATTTAAGTATGATAAGCCATTGTTTGATGAATGTGTTTTTTCTTAATTACACTTATTTGCATATATATACTTACTAAGCTCCCATGCTTACCCTTTTTCCTTTCCATTTTCTTATAGTGCCGCCAAAGTAACTTATAGGTCATCGCCTACATCGGGGAAGCCAGCCAAACTATCATTGAAGCACTTGGTATAGCTAGTTTTATCATTTTGATTATAGCATGTATAGGAACTTTTGATTTTATTTTGGTGTCACATTGTTTTGGGGCCAAATATGTTGGCTTGTTTTAGTATTTGACTCATTTTGTATAAGGCCATGAAAATGGCTAATTTTGAAAGTCATTATATGAATGCAAGATAGTGGATTTTTTACAAAAATAAGATAAAAAAATAAAATAATACTTAAATAATACAACCAAAAAAATATGTATCAAAATGGTACATCCCAGGGTGGTGCCACCTATGGTAGTGGCGTGACCACCCTGGGTCTGACATTTTTTGACATTTTCTGTTAAAAAGAATAAAAACGAAAAAAAAACAAAAATCTAAAAAAAAAGGGTGGAGGGTGTGCGAGAGGCAGCATCGGTCACGCCTTCCCCATAGGCAGCACCAATGCTGCTGCCATGGAAGAAGAAGAAGAAGAGAAAAAGAAGAAGGCGGCGGGAAAGGAAAGAAAGAAAGAAAAAAAGAAAGAAGAGAGAGGGAAGGAAAGAGAAAAATAAGGAAAAAAATAAATAGAAAGGAAAGTTTAGGATTTAGGGAAGAATAATTAAACCCACGTTTTAATTGCTGTAATTATTATTTCTTTTCCTTTTCTGGTTTTTTACAAGAATAATTAAAGTGTTAAAAATGTAATTTTTTTGTTATAAAATTTAATTTATTATTATTGTTGTTGATTTAATTGGAATTTAATTTTTAATTTTTAATTTTATTTTTATAAGGTATTATTTGGTATAAAGAGTTATTAATGTATGTTTGTATTTATTTTATATTTTTATTGATTTATAATTTATTTTTAATGTTTATTGAAGTAAAAAAAACATATTTATGTTATGTATAAAGAATGTTTTATTTTTATGTAATTTATTTTTTATGTGTGCTTTAGGTTGATTAGATATATTTTTTATGTAATTTAAATTATTTGGCATGTTATAATTATTTGTTGTAATTAATCATTACAAATTGGTTACTTATCTTGTACAATTAACCTGCAAAATATTACACTATACTAAATTATGAGTTAAAAAATTATAACAACTTTTAAAATAACATAAAAAAAATTATACCGACTTTTAAAATAACAATACATATAATTATACATATAATATTTCTATTGAATAAACTAAGAAAAGAATAAAAATAAATATTACAAATTTATAAACTTAAATATTTACATATACAAATAATATAGAAATATAAAAAAAGAGAGGGAAGGAAAGAGAAAAATAAATTTAAAATAAGGAAAATAAATAAATAGAAAGAAAAGTTTAGGGTTTAATATTACAAATTTATAAACTTAAATACTTACAGATAATAATATTTCTATATTATTTGTATATGTAAATATTTAAGTTTATAAATTTGTAATATTTCTATAATAATATTTCTTTATTATTTGTATATACAAATTAAATTTTATAACAAAAAAAGTTACATTTTAAAAACTTTAATTATTCTTCCCTAAATCCTAAACTTTCCTTTCTATTTATTTTTTTCCTTATTTTTCTCTTTTCTTCCCTCTCTCTTCTTTCTTTTTTTCTTTCTTTCTTTCCTTTCTCGCCACCCTCCTCTTCTTCTCTTCTTCTCTTCTTTTTCTTCTTCTTCTTCTTCTTCTTCTTCTTCTTCTTCTTCTTCTTCCATGGCAGTAGCACTAGTGCCGCCTATGGGGAAAGAGTGAAAGGTGCCGCCTCTGGCACACCCTCCACCCTTTTTTTTTCAGATTTTTTGTTTTTTTTCGTTTTTTACTCTTTTTTTTAACAGAAGAAGCTAGAAAATGTCAGACCCAAGGTGGTCACACCACTGCCATAGGCAGCACCATCCTGGGATGTACCATTTGGGTACATACTTTTTTAGTTGTATTATTTAAGTATTATTTTTTATCTTATTTTTGTAAAAAACCCCAAGATAGTCTTTCATAAATGTGAAATTGTTGGCATGGTTGAATATATGAAACATATATAGGCCTTAGCTATGGTTATTGGTTGAGAAATCATATTAAGTTAGACTTTGACATGTTGGTTGGTATAAAATTTTGTTTCAGGTGGCATAGGGCTTGGTAAATAGCCTTATATTGCGTGTGTCTAGGCCGTGTGTGACATACGGTCAGCCCCATGGGCGTGTTACATGGCCTTATGTCCCCTTCACATAAATTTTACAAGTTAATATGCATGGTAGTAAACACACGGGCAGAGACACGGCCGTGTGTTTCAGCCGTGTGAAGGGCACGGCCTAGCGCATGGGCGTGTGCCTTGGCTATGTGACCCTTAAAGGTTGCTGACTTCAGAAACAGAATGTCAAGGTTTTTAGACATGGGCTATGTAACACCCGTAACCCATAACCATCGCCGGAATAGGTTAAGATGCGTTACCGGACTTGTAACTCTATTCAAAATAATCATGTATCAAATACCATCTCATTTCAATAATATAAGTCATTCATATTCAATATGAATTTAAAACGAGTATACAAAGTCTAAATCATGCTTCCAGGACCAAATCAATCACATATGAAAGTTTCAGAACTTAGAAAAATTTTCAACTTTTCAAAGGTCACACGCCCGTGTGAACAGGCCATGTGCCTTACACGGCAGTAGTCACGCCGTGTGTCTAAGCCTGGCGACACAGAGCATACTTACTAACTTGCTCATACGGCCACAAGACATGCTTGTGTGTCTTGGCCGTGGTCGAGCCTAACTTGAGCCACACGCCCATGTGCCTTGGCCGTGCTCGAGCCTGACTTAAAATCGTAGAGTACTCCAAGGGACACACGCCCGTGTCTCTGCCCGTGTAGACAAAAATAGGTTATTTGAATAGCCAACTTGCCACCCCAATTGGGTCAAACCTACAAGCACAAAACTAAGCATATTTTGTACACCAATTTCAACCAATCTCTATTCGAAAACATACATTAATCATGCCTTTACATTATCAATAAATTCCAATCTCAATTCATCAACAAAAACATACCAAAACCTAAACTAAATTCATACCAAAACATATGTTTCAATACATCATTCAATCTCATGCTCAAAACTTACCAAAACTTATCAACATTGACCATTTCTTTTGGTCATTCAAAACATACCATATACTTCACAATGCCTCACATATCATATAACATTTCCAACCATAAGTTCAAACATAAGCTAGCCATATCACATGGCTAAATATATACATCACAAAACATAATCCAAACACTTCTAGCCTATACATGCCATACTTCAATATATACATTTCAAAAGTACCAAAACAAGGTTCGATAGTGTGGTGACAATCTTCGACGATCCCCGAGCTCACAGTAGCTTCGATATCTATAAAACAATGAAAACACACACAAAGTAAGCTTTCAAAAGCTTAGTAAGCTCATACCAAATATCATCAACAGTTTATAAAATATAAAACATCAACACATAAGCACTTATTAATTCTCAATTCATTTATCAATTCTATGCCAACATAATTCATATGTTTATACCAATTCAACGGACTTCATATACATAATGTCATCTACCACATAGGTATCATACATACCTGAACCTTCTCGTATTTATTCATTTTCATTCACATCTCTCGTTTAGATATTTTAAGATTTTTCGAAGATTATTCATGCTTTAAGCATCCGCACACTTAGTGCTTTAAATGTTAGCTAAAGCTAAAACGATTCCGCACACTTAGTGCCATCTGAATTAATCGAAGCTATCTCGATATCACACACTTAGTGCCTCATACAGCCGAAGCTATTCCATTTATCACACTTAGTGCTATTTATAGCTGAAGCTATTGTGAATCGTACACTTAGCACCAAATGCAGTTGATTACGTATTCAATCCATAATCAAATATATACAATTTATGTATAATCAAAGCATCAAAAATATACTTGTAATATCATGTATCACGTACGAACTTACCTCGTACTCAGAATTGTCGACTCGGATTGTCTACTCTATAACCTTCGACTTCCTTCGGTCTAAATTCGAATTCCTCTTTTCTTGATCTATATTATTCAAAATTAACTCATTTAATCACCAATACATTCAATTTAATACACAAACACATCTTTGGCCCTTTTTACACTTTAGCCCCTAAATTTACACATTTTGACATTTTAGTCCTTATTACACAAAACACCAAATACACAAAATTTCCTTTTACACTTATTCAGCTGAATACCTACTTAGCTCATACAAACTCATACATTTCATTTATTTCACATTTTAGTCCCTCAATTTCTCATTTTCACATTCAATCCTTAATATGCATTTTTACTCAAAATCACTTTACAAAACATGTATATCAATCACTAAGCTTTCATAATTCATCATTTAATATCACAAAACTCATGAATTCATCAATGGCATCTCATCAAATCATCAACAACTTCATGAATTTAAGCATGGGCTAGCTAGAACACTTAACAACAATCACAAAAACGTAGAAATTATCAAAAATCGAGTCAAAAATCATACCTTAATCTAGCCAAACCATAGCCGAAACCCTAAGCTAAATTTTCTTTCCTTTATTTGATGAATTCGAAAAAGATGAAGCATAATGGTTTTATTTTATACTTTGGTTTTATTATAATATACATTAATATGCCATTTACTTAACCACCCTTTAAAAATAACCATATTTACCATAATGCCAAACCATATCATCCACTAACATATAATTGGATTTATTTCATCATAAGGACCTCACCTTTAATGAGCCAAATCAAATAGACACTTTTAACAAACAACAGGCAACTTTTACATTTTACGCGATTAGGTCCTTTTATCAAATTAAGCACACAATTGATCAAATTTTCGTACGAAACTTTCACACATGCTAATTCACATAACATAAGCACAGAAAATAATATTTAAATATTTTTTGACTTGAATTTTTGGTCCCGAAGCCACTATTTTGACTAGGGTCTAAACCGGACTATTATAGGCTAGGACACAGGCGTGTCATGGTCGTGTAAGGGACACAGGCAATAGACACGAGCGTGTGTCTGGCCATGTGAAAACCCCTGTAGGTTCAAATTTAGAATTTAATTCACACGGGTATGGGACACGGGCGTGTCTCTAGATGCTTAGGCCATGTGTGTCACACAGGTCATCAGCACGGCCATATTATAATGACCACACGGGCGTGTGCCCTGTTTCATGAGTTATTTTTCTAAAGTTAGTTAAAGGACCCTGGGTTGGTCCTGAATGGTTTCCAATGGATATTTGGGGCCTCATAGGCCCATATTAAGGAGTTTAGACAAAGTTCGAAAAATTTTTAAGTTTGATCAAGCCTTGAAGATTTGAAAATGTTGAAAATGCATGTGTTTAAGTTTAGTAATGTCTCTTATTCTGTCCCGGCATAGGGCACAGGTGTGGGGTGTTACAAGAAAAGATTTTTTTGCATTGTTTCGTCGGATATGATACTATTTGAAAGAATAGTGCCAGACACAAGAACCATAGATAGCTCACGAACTCTTTAATTTAAGACATTCAAGAATACTAAATGTGGAGACATTTGTTGTTCTAATAAAATATTTTTCATATTAACAACATCACTTTAGTGTAGCATAAAAAGAGCTTGGGTCCTACTAGCATTTTGCATATTTCATAACTTCAATCATAGGTGAAGTTGAGATGATTCATGCTTCGAAGAGTAAATGGAATAAGGAGATATTGATAATCTTAATAATGAAAATTAAAATTCAAATGATGATATGATGATGAACTCGGTCAAGGACCAGCAGATGATGATAATGAACATATGTTAAATATTAAAAAAGGAATAACCCAATAAATATGCATTAGAACAATTAAATAAAATTGCATATGATGTTTATTTTTCTTGATATTTTTATGAGTAATTGTATTATCAGTTACTTTTTTAGACTAACATAATATATATGATGATTTGATTTTAATTTTTGTTGTTTCAAAATTATTTTTTTCGTACTAGTAATTTTCTATAATAATTAATATTTTACAAAAATAAATTATGTAACTGTGTAATTAAAATTTATACTATCAAAACATGACATAGAGAATTATGATATAATTACACTCTGTCACTCAAACATATAAGAGGGAATTACAATTTTTTACAATTTTTTTGTAATTATAAAAGAGTGTGATTACTATCTTAGTAATTACACTTTAATTCAATTACACAATATTGTCCAAACAGGCCCCTAGAGATTGAAATTGATAATGGAGTGAGATGAAATTGGAAGGCTTTATATAGGAGAGGGTTGAATGGTAATATTATTGTTTATTATTTATTGAAATGAATTTTTTTATGCAAACTGGACCTTTTATTAACAAATAAAGTAAACGAAGTCGAAACAGCAAACCGAAACAAAGCAAACAAAACACACGGTCTAAGCCCAAAACAAAGAAAACAAAATAGAAAAACCTAGTTTGAGCAGCTCCCATCCAAGAAAGAAAAGCATTCCAAACCCTAGAATAAGCTATCAACAAAACAAAATATGGCCTTCAGCAACCAAAGTTATGTGAAACGGCGCCAAGCTCCCAAACAGCTAGAGTAGAGAACAGAAGGCGACCAACATCAACAGCGGCTAATTGCAAACAACCCCCATGGTGCCCAAATCAATAGATCCTCCGGAAACCAACCGAAAAATCCCCACTCGTAGCCAAAAAAGCAAACCCCATTAGCATCCCCCTGCCAAAGACCCATCCGAAGAACCAGATCTATACAGACCGCCCTAGTTGTCCTTCTCGTTCAAACTAATAGCCCGTCAGCCTCATTCCACCGCAAGAGAAGCAAAATCAAGGATAGCACCGCTCAAAAAAGAATAGCCAACACTACACAACCCCGTCGTAGATAGCATATGAGCTACAGTATTACCCTCTCAAGAAATATGAGCAAACAAACAGCGGTGAAAGGAAGAAGCCATTGCTTTCACATCTTGAATGTAAGCCCCGATGGCTGAGACGTCATATAGAGGAGAGCAGGCCTTGAAACTAATAGTGAGTGAATCCCCCTCAAAAGTCACCTCTTGCAAGCCGAGATCCACAACCAAACGAACAGCGTGAGAACATGCCAAAGCCTTCGCAGCAAAAGTCGTAGGAACATGCATGGTAAACATTGAATGGATTTGAAAACTCTGCCCAAATTGTCCCTATTAACTATTCTTGTGCAGGACAGCATGGAAGTCACATTGAAGGCAGCATTAAAATTCACTTTTGGCATAGTGCCTTCCGAAGGCTATTAATGCTCAACCCCAATAAGGCAACCAGGTAACCTCTCTTACACCACATTCAGTTCCCAAAGATAGCATATGACCTTGAGAACAATATCTTGCACTTGAACAATAGCATTTCCATCTACAAACTAATTTTGAGCAAGCCAAATATACCATAGTGCACACACAATTTGCTGAGAAACAGTTGGGTTAGAAACAGCCAAAAGAAAATAAAACCAGTCTTGGAATAATATTCCAATGAAATTAATTGGCCATGTGATTTGCAAGTCGTCCCAAACCTCGGCAATCGAAGGGCAATCAAGGAAGATGTGCCCTATTGTTTCAGGCGAAGTGAGGCATCAAGGAAATAAAGTATAAAATCGTAAATGTCAATTTTATAAATTATAGTAACTAAGGATGTAATCATTAAAAATACACCAAGTTGTAATTTTTACTTCTCTTGGTAGCTATAGTTTCCATAATTTGTTGTAAACAAGCCTGTAAGAGTTGGTAGTGTCAATAGAGTCTGAAGCCTAAAGAAGACGGCAGCCACTCCTTATCGAGTACACCCCCGAACCTTCCTCCCCTTATACCAACAAATCATCATAAGCTTCTCGGGAAAGGGGAATACAGATAACCATATTCATAACAGTGGATACCAGTACATTGGTAAGCAAACGCTCATCCCATTGTCTAGTGTGCTGATTAATAAATTCGACACATGCATAATAGTCTGATTAACCTCTTGGTGTTGCAAATGGTGCTTAGGAAGGCTTGGAATCCAAACATCATCCCATACCCAAACATGATAGCTTGTACCCACACGTCAGCTTAGCCCTGAGTGAAGTAAGCCCTTCACAGCCTAAATGTTCTTCAGCTTACATAACTCAGCCCAAACACACTAATGAATACCAGCCCGACCACTATAACACTTCCACCAAAATCGGCTAATGACACCCTCCAATTCGGCACAAAAAGAAACAGATAATAAAAAAAGACATAGCAAAAATAAGGATAGATTGTAGAACACTCTTAACAAAGACCACTTTCCCCCTAGGAAAATGGCCAAACACACCAGCTTTCTATCTGACAACGCATACGATCCTTTAACCCTTGGAAAATCCTCCGTTTATTACGTCCCACCGTACTAGGAAGCCCTAAATACCTCTCAGGTTCAATGGAAACTCGAACCCCCTAACAGTGAGAAAGGCTAGCCACGATTGATTCCACCACGTTAGAATAGTAAAAGATTAATGACATTGCGAAATTGACACACTGCCCCGAAGCTTGCTTGTACTGTAAAAGAACTTGTCTGATACTAAAGCACTAGGAACTGTGGTTGTAACACCCCTAACCCGACTCCATCATCGGATTAGGGTTACAGAGCATCACCATACAAACTAGAACACTTAACTTCGAACCATATTAATAATGTTGTTTAATATTAATTACTTCAAATCCATTCGTAACATAGAAAACATACACATTTGACCTTAAATTGAACCTTTGTGGCCCTAAGAACAGTTCGAGATCAATCTGAGACTAATTTGAAATAATTCAAAAAATCTAAGGAAAAATTGGAAATTTAGAAAACAAGGGTCACATGGCCGTGTGGCTAGGCCGCGTGACATAGCCTAGACCGTGTGGTGCTCGAACAATGAGGCACACAGCCATGTCTCAAACCGTGTCCTAAACCATGTAACTCACTGACTTGGGTCACATAGCCATGTCGTAGGCCGTGTGCCAAACCGTGTAACTCTCTAACTTGTTTCACACGGCCGTGTCACAGGCCATGTACTAAACCGTGTAACTCTCTGACTTGATCCACACGACCGTGCCTTAGGCCATGTGATACTCACAGCTAAAATAATAAGTGACACACAACCGTATAGCCAAGCCATGTGTGTCACATGGCCGTGTGACAGCCCATGTCCCAAACCATCTGCCCCATAATTTGACCCTATAAATAAGCAATTTTAAGTCCAAAACTTGCCCAACCATCTGTTCCGTTTGTGCATACATTCAATAGACCTAAACACCTTTAAAACACATATAAACATATCAATTCAATCAACCTATTTCTCCTAACCAATATGTCATTCAAAGACACCTCATTTATACCAAAACAACTTCAACCAAAACAAAGTTATAGTGCCACATCTCAAGCACCAAACCTAGTCAATTTAGCTACCTAATGACATCAGTTATAGCCATTCACTTTTCATAATAAACAAACCAAAATGATCAAATATTTCAAAGTACTTAAAAGTGACCAAAGGACATAAACATACCAAGTTGGTGATTAGCATATTCAAAAACTTCCATTATAAAAAGTCTTATACATGTCATTTATAACCTTAGCCAAAATGCCTCAAAAACTATCGAAATGATTGCTGGATAATGTGATAGAACTCCGGAAAGCTTCCAACTGATTGAGCTTTCGATAATCTAAGAAATAAACGAAAATAACTACGTAAGCAACTAGTGCTTAGTAAACTCATATAAGAGAAACTTAAACTTACCATTTCACCACATTCAAACATTCAATCATGCTTAGAAGTTCATATAAATACTTGATATTCCTATTAATATAATCCACACCACTAGTAGAAGATTTAACCATGTAACATCATAAAACACAATAAATACCATGAAGTTAATTGAATCCATTACCTTTCTCATATGAACATAAATATCTATGATAATGCATACAAGCCTTTTCATTTCCCTTTACTTACCTATTGAACCATCTAGAATTACATTGGATACTCAGGAATACTCACACATAGTGTGTCTCTAATAGCCCATTTTTAGTCAAATCGGAACAGTGGTTTCGGGACCACAAATTCGAGTTAGAAAAAAAATTATTTTAAAATTTTTACATGGTCTGCATCAAAAAAAATTATTTTAAAATTTTTACATGGTCTGCATCATGATAGGAAAGATGTATGAAAATTTTGATAAGAAAGTTTTACCAATTTTGTGTTTAATTATAGAAATGACCAAATTGCATGAAATATAAAACTTTAATTCTAGTAGCTAGAAGGATCAAAAATAGCTATGGAATTCAAAACTTGAGGTCCTTATATGGCAATTAGACCATTAAGAGAAGTTAGTAGATATTTTTTATGATCCATCCATGGAAAATTAGAAAAAGAAAAGGACTAAATTGGAAATTGAAATAAATAAAAGATGATAAATAAAATAAATAACTAATATCATCATTTTATATCATCTTCTTCCCCAAATTCTATGAAAACCTTAGGAAAGAGAAAGAAAATCAAGTAAGCCTAATTGGGTAAGTAATCTTGTCTCGTTTTTAGTAATTTTTATATTTTTAAGATCAGAATAACTTAATCTAGCTATTTTGGGGATCAATTTGTAAATTTATCAAAGTATTAAATTTTTTCCATAGATTAATATGCTGAAATTCTGAAATTTGTGGTAGAAATTGAAAGGTTATTGATAGATAAACAACTTTTGTAAAGTAAACTTTCAAGAAATTGTGATTTAGGGACTAAATTGTAACGATGTAAAATTCATGGAAATTTTCTAATTTTTATGAAATATATGTGCTGTAAATGTTATATGTAAAAATCTATTAGGGTTAGAATAATGATTAAATGGCACGAATTTCATTTTCTGAGCATAGGGACGAAATCGTCATTTATGAAAAGTATAAGGGCAAAATGGTAATCTTGCCTAGGGTGTGAATTGAATTAAATTGAGTATGAAATGGATTAAATTGATGTTAAATTCATTTATTTAGATCCGAATAGATCTAGTACGGAGTTGGATCGAGGAAAATAAAAAGTATCAGATTAGTAGATCCTTGTATAAGAACGTTTATCAAGGTAAGTTCGTGTAACTAGATTATGTATATTAATATGTTTGGAATTGAATGTTGAATATGTGTGAATTGTATAAATGTTTAATGTATAAAATTAATTACATGCCTGATATTGATCGATAAGTATAAGTCATGTTTGAAAAGATGGATTTCGATGGATACAGGATTTCCCAATTGGTTGTGGTCTTGCATATGTTGCAGATACACCTTAACTCGAAAGAGCATCCTGTTATAAGTCCTCTCGAGTTTCCCGTTACATGGTTCCTATGAGCATCCTGATCGGTAGTAATCCTGCATGTGTTGCGAATTACCACAGCTCTTTGTGAGCGTCTTGTTATATGATCGGTTGTGATTCTGCATATATTGCGAACACAAACGCAGCTCTTTATGAGCATCCTGATATAGGCTCTTTGTGAGTTTCCTAATATGGCTCGCTTGAACATCCTGTTATATGGCTATCCAAAGCTCCCTGATAATAGCTTTTCGGAGTTACCTGTTAAGTTCAATGAGCTTTCTATTCTAAACTCTTATGAGTTTCCTATTATAGCCCAGATAAGTTTCCTGTTACATGGTTCATATGAGCATCTTGTTATATGGCTCGAGAGAGTGCTTCCTGATTATGTGCCTTAATTGGGTACCCTTGAATATGAGATGATGGTTTACAGTGTTGCACATTTCAAGTGTACTACATGTGTATCCATCGATATTTCAAATAAATTCAACGGGCAAAGTTATGTCATGGCTAATCTGAACTTGAGATGATTTATCGTAGAAATGTGTATTTTATATGGAAATATGATAAGAAAAGTATATGTGTATGAAAGGTATTACATGATGAGCTCATCTTTATTACTTGAAAAGTATTTAGAAATTCATGACTAACTTACTTGATTGAGTGTATGTGATTAGGCAATTGATCAATTTGTTGGGATGCATGATATTTACATGATTACTTAAATTGAATATAAATGGTAAGTTAAATTCCTGTTATGCGAACTTACTAAGCATTAAATGCTTACTTTGTCTTATTTTCCTCTGTTTTATAATGTTCGGAAGCTCAGAAAGGTTGGAATAGGTCAGAGCACCATCACACTATCCTTCAGCTTGTTTTGGTATAAATAGCAAACTTATTTTGGTATACTGACATGTATAAGCTAACTTGGCTAGTGTTGGCATTTAAATGGTTGATTGTAATATAGCCATTGGAATGGCTAGTAATGATATGTTTAGTGAACATTATATATGAGGTTATAATATGGTTAATATATGTGTGCTTGATATGGTTAGATTGAATTATGGTAAACATATATGTTTTACAAAAGGTGAGTTTGAATACATGTGATGATATATCATGTATAATGTTAATGTTGGCTTGGTTTTAATGTCTTGAATTGGTTGGTATTTATATGCAAGTATTAATGTAGGTACAAGGCAAAATTTGGAGAGAGAAATAAGGTTTGGAAATGGCCTTATTTTGTCCACACAGATAGACACACGGGCGTGTGTCTCAACCGTGTGTGACACACGGCCATGCGCACCGGCGAGCCTTATGACCCGAATATTGTTTCCCATGGTTTCTATTCGAAAACCCAACTGAATCACTCAATCAAGCATTAAACTCTCTTGATTTCTTAGATGAAGACTAAAATGACTTACCCATCTGCCTCTTCTTTGAGTCTCGAGGCTCAAACTCACTTTTCTTTTCTCTTTAGCCAATTCCTCAGCCTTGCAAGCTCTCTCTATGAGCACAACAAATTCTTTTAGTTCAAGGATGCCAATCAACAATCGGATGTCTTCGTTTAACCCATCTTCAAATCTTTTACACATGATGGCCTCAGTCAAAACACATTCTCGAGTGTATTTGCTTAGTTTCACAAACTCACGCTCATATTCCATTACTATCATTCGACCTTATTTTAACTCAAGAAATTCCTTTCGTTTCTGATCAATAAACCTCTGGCTAATGTACTTCTTACAAAACTCTTCTTGGAAAAATTCCCAATTAACTCTCTCCCTTGGTGCAACCAACACAAGGGTGTTCCACCACTAATAAGTCGAGTCTCTCAGGAGCACATTTCATACATTCCTCTGGTGTACATGATAATTCATCAAATACCCTAATGGTATTCTCAAGCCAGAACTCTGCCCTTTTGGGATTATCACCTATACCCGCTTGAAACTCTTTGGCTCCTTGGTTTTGAATCTTATCAACTAAAGGTCTATTCAATCTCATGAACAGGGTTAGGCTGAGGAATAAGTGGGGGTGGAGGGGGTTGAGTGTTCGGGTTCATTCGAACGAACTCCGTATACCATGCATTCATCATATGGAAAAAGGCTTCCCTGCCTCTTTCTCCCTGACTAACTGTAGGGGGTCTACTATTAGACGACACTGCCCCTTAAGCCGGAGCTGGTGCATTACTTTTGACTTCATCCGTCATAGCTCGATTGGGATCAATTACTATATGAAAACACAATTTAAAATGTCAAGAGTCGTCACACTATCATAACCCATTCATGGCATGTATAGCTAAACATGTACACATGCTATGTTAGTGCAAGAATCGACTAAACCGTAGCTTTGATACCACTAAATGTAACACCCCTTACCCGTATTCGACGCTGAAACAGGGTATGAGGCATTACCAGACTTAAACTTAAACAACATTCAAAACCGAGACATGAATTTCCACTCAAATTTAAAACCTTTCACATGCATTCATATCGTCCCTTAAACAAGCCTACGAAGCTTAAAACATGCATTGGGAGCTGTTCGGGACTAAACCGAGAAATTTCAGAACTTTTACAACACTTAGAAAATTTTCATGTTTTGGAGGATCACACGCCCGTGTGGGTAGGCTGTGTGGTCTCACATGCCCGTGTAGCTTGGTACACTCCCGTGTCCTCAACCCATGTAACTCTCTGTTTATGACGTCATCAACATAATAAGGTCACACGATCAAGTCACACACCCGTGTGCTAGGTTGTATGGTGAATTTAATTTTCATGAATTTTCATAAATAAGGTGTAGACTTCACACAGCCAAGGCGCACGCCCATGTCCCAAGGCTGTGCCTTTCACACGGCCGAGACACACAGCCGTGTCTCTGCCCGTGTGTTTACTACTGGGCATTCTATTTTACCTAATTAGGGTGCAGAGGACACACGACCAGATCACAAGCCCATGAGGCAGACCGTGTGTCACACACGGCCTAGACACATGCCCGTGTGTCTACTCGTATGAACAACTTTGAGACTATTTTCCAAGCCAATTGCCACCCTTATTTGCACAAACACATACAAGACTTCAAAGGCACTTAGCATACATAATTAAGTACTTAATCATCCTCAAACAAGTCATGATTATGGCAATATCATATTATCTTATATATGCACAAGACACCATACTTTGTCAAGCCCAACTTACCAATTCTCATTCAAGCCATGGTTATCATCATACTAAACAAATCCCAATTTAATCATCAAGCATTCATAGCCACAACATAACTTATCACATCCACATAACCACCAACCACATCACAATTGCATAGGCACATGCATGCGTGAATAAATAGGTTTACAACCCAATAATAAATATAAGCCATGTCTCATGGCCATATACAAAATGAATTATAATATTATCTTAAGCCAACAATTTTGGCTAACCAATATGACACATAACAAAATGACCAAGTCCCCTATACATGTCATACTCAAAATATTTAAATTCATTATACCCAAAAAATTAGTTTGATAATGTGATTGAGCTCTGATGTCCTTCGATCCTCGAGCTAGTTTGGCGATACTATAAGGAAAATGAAAAGGAAGGGGAGTAAGCATAAAGCTTAGTAAGTTAGCATGTAAATAATTAACAAAATTAGTCATGCATTATTATACACATAGCATAATATAATTTATCACAATGTCATCAAGTATCATAGATACATCTTAAATCATGTCATTTACATAGTGTACAATAAAACTCATGATCATGATTCATTCATTCACTTCTTACAGAGGTCTCGTCGATTCATAATCTCAATATTTATGAGCTTTGTGTACATACTTGTACCCTTCCGACATGATCATACCTTGTCATTTCTTTGACACAATCTTTGAATTACCCGTTGAACCACTTGGAATAGTAAAGGATTCCCGGCAAAACTCATACACATAGTAAGATGCCAATGCCATATCCCAGATATGGTCTTACATGGGATCACATACCCAATAGCCAAGCTATGGTCTTACATGATGTCTCATATCGATGTCATGTCCCATACATGGTCTTACATGAAATCACATATTGATGCCAATGTCATATCCCAGATATGGTATTACATGGGATCACATATCGAGGCCATATCCCAGATATGATATTACACAAAACCACACATAACCCTAATGTCATGACATTTGTATCCTATCTATTCCTAAGGTTCAACCGGGATTTCGTAGTACCAAATCTTCGTCGGATCGTCATTAAGTCATCAATAACCAAATCCATAGAGACAAATATACATCTCATGCAATATCCAAGCATTAGATGCATAATAACATAATGTTGAATTATTTACACACGAACTTACCTCGGTACCAAAATATGGCTAACTATTCGATTTAGTCTACAATTTTGTTCTTTCCTCGGTTTAGGTCCGGACTCTGTTTTTCTTGATCTATAATAGTAAATTTCACTTATTTAATTATCACACTGTTCAAAATAGCACATAAATCATACTTTTATAAAATTATAATTTTACCCCTAAACTTTCACATATTTACAAATTAGTCCCTAGGCTCGTAAAATGAAATGTATTCATTTTCTTTGTTACCCAAGCCTAGCTGAATCTATATCATGCTTATACTAGCCCACATTTTTCATCAAATCATATTTCTACTACTCATTTTTACAACTTTTATAAATAAGTCATTTTAGGTGTTTTCATGAAAAATCACTTAGTAAAATATGTTTATCACACACCAAACTTTCATATTCCTCCATTAAACATCAAAATACGTGCATGTCACACATGGGTAAGTTTTTGAACATGAACCCTAACTCAAAATAATGGTAGAAATAGCTAGATCGGTTGATGACAACTTAAAAAATGCAAAGAACATTAAAAATGGGGTTAGGATGCACTTACTATTGAGCTTGAAAGTTGGAGAAACCCTAGCTATGGTGAACATGGAAATTTTGGCACACATGAAGAAGATGGACATCAATTTTGAATTATTTTTCCCTTTTTACTCTTTTCTTAACCAAATGACCAAAATGCCCTTTTTACTAAACTTTCAAATTTTATCCATACATGCCCATTTTTGTCCGTAAAATTAGAAATTGGGAAAATTGTTATTTAAGGACCTCAATTAATAATCCATGGTAATTTCATGCTTAAAGCTTCTAGAACTCACATTTTGCAACTTTTACAATTTAGTCCTAAATGTCAAATTGGATACTTTATCAATAAAATCTCTTCATGAAACTTTCACACAATCATGCAAACATGTCATGGACCTCAAAAAAATCATAAAACAAATATTTATACCTCGGATTTATGATTTCAAAATCACTATTCTTATTAGGCCCAAAATTAGGATGTTACAAGGACTCAATTAAGGGACAATATGATTGGTTTCGAATATGAATAGTAAATGATATGAAATTTTCTATAATTGATTTATAAACTCCGATAATGCTCTGTGACCCTATTTTGGTGACGGATAGGGGTTAGGGGTGTTACAGTGCCTTTTCATATAACCGTAACCTTTCCTTTTCAATAGTGCTCACACGAGCTGCGAAATGGACCTGTTTACACGAGCTGTGGGTCGGAATGTTAACTACACGATACTACTCAAATGAGCTATGGAGAATCCCCAACAAATACAGGACCTCAACCATCGGTAGGACATTCAAGACCAGCACCCAAAACATGAAATCCCTAATGACATGTCATTTGTATCTTAAGAATTCTTAAGGTTGAAACGGGACTAAATAACAGTCAACGTTCCAAAATATTATCATGTTCATCAAGTCAAAGTAATTTTAATATTTTACAATAAGAAACTCAATTCAAAACTTCAAATGACAAATCTAAATCTCTATACAAACTTACCTCGACCACCACAGTTGTTACAGCTAAATTGACATCTAATCCGCGATTTGTGCCTTTCCCCAATTCAAGTCCAATTGATTCTTTTCTTGATCTATAATTCCAGCATTCTAACAAGTAGTTTTATGCAATTAAACCCTTCCATCATCAATTTACAAATTTATCCTAAATACTTTAACTTTCTTACAATTTAGTCCCTAAGTTCATAACTTGCAATATCACCATTTTTTCTAACTAAAATATGCTAACTGGTTTACTAGAGGACCTAAACAGCCCACATTTACCCAAAATTTCACATTAATCCCAAGGAATTTTTCACTTTTAGCAAATTAATCATTAACTCTAAATCCATCAAAAATCACTAAACAAAACAAGTTTATTTAACAATCAAGTTTAATAATTTATCAATTAGCATCACAAATTCATCAATTTCATTCCTAAAATATCCCTCAACTTTTAATAGTTTTGCAAATTAACCCCAGGGCTAAGTAGATTAAGCTAAAACGAGTTCAAAAAACATAAAAATCACTAACAATGGGACAAATTTACATACCATACAATAGCAAATAGCTTGACCGAAACTTGCTTCCTTCTCTACTGGTGTATTCGGTTTTGTAAGGCTAACGAGGAAGATGAATTGATTTTTTTACCCTTTTGTTTTATTTAACTTATCATTTAATTATTAAATTACAAAATTAACCTTTAAAAACTATTAAAATTACACTAAAACCTACGTATAAACATCCACTAACTTAGGATATGGTATAATTACCATCTAAGTCCATTAATATACATTTCCACATCCATTTGATCCTTTTAACCAATAGAAATCAACATTTGCACCTTTTTCAATTTAGTCTTTTTTATCTAATTAACTATTTAAACTTCAAAATTTCTTGATGAAAATTTAATACTACCTTAAATTAACCTTATAGACATTAAATAAATATTAAAATATTTATTCACTCATTGGAATTGTGATCCTGAAACCATAATTTCTGACACCACTAAAAGTCGGCTTGTTACAGTGGCTTCCCTGAAAAGAATACAATCATCCACAAACAAAAAATGGGAAACCTGCAGACCACCATGACTAATCCAAGCCCCTAATCAAGTTATCCCGAAAGGAAATCCCTTCATTACAGATGAGAAACAAATAAGGACTTAGAGGGTACCCTTGGCGAAGTCATCTACCTAGTGAAAAAACACAACCCAGCTCCCCATTCAAAATGATCGAATAAGAGACCGAAGTAATGCATCCTAAGATAAGAGTCACCTAGTGCCTAGAAAAACCCATTTTCAACATTAAAAGTTCTAAGAAAGACCACTCTACCTGATCATATGCCTTACTCATGTCTAGTTTCAAAGCAAAGTGCTATTTCCTGCCCATCCTCTTCCTACTGTGACACCCCTAATTTGACCCTAGTCGAAAAGTGGTTTCGGGACCACAAAATCGAGTCGTAAAAATAATTAGCCGTCATATTTTATGACTATTATATGTGAATACGAATGTGTAACACCCCGAACCCGAGACCGTCACCGGAGTCGAACACGAGGTGTTAACAGACTTTAAAAATAATTTCCCAGACACTGCCAATCTGCGTACTAGTCGCTTTAAAATCATATCTTGAGTTCAGAAACTCGGAATCCAGTTCCGTAAATTTTCCATGAAACTAGACTCATATGCCCATCTACATATTTTTTTCGAGAATTTTTGGTTGGGCCAATTAGTACAGTTTATTAGTCAAAGTCTCCCATGTTACAGGGATCGACTACACTGACCTTTGCACATTACGACTTGGATATCTCCCTGTACAGGGCTTCAATACTGATGCCGTTTGTTTATATAGGAACTAGACTCAGACAGGAATCTATACATATATGTCTTGACTCCTAATTGTCTCTGGTTAATTTATAATGAATTTCCAAAGTCGGAACAGGAAATCCAGAAACTATTCTGGCCCTGTCTCACAAGAACCTGAATATCTCTTAACATACTGTCCGTATGATTGTTTTGTTACTTTCCTATGAAAATAAATTCATCAAGGTTCATTTACATAATTTATTCACTATTTAATTCCATTCCTACTATTTTTAGTGATTTTCCAAATCTACATCACTGCTGCTGTCAGCATCTGCCTTTAAGGTAGACTTTACCTATTTCATAGTCTCCATGATTCAACTAGCCCTTTTAGCATAAATAGCACAAATTATGATAGTGATTAACCATTCCCATGGCCAATCCTTGTTAAGCATATCCACACCTCTCAATAACCATATCCATACCAAATGATGATAACATTATGCTCAAACATATATAAGCCATTTTCGCATGGCTATCCAAAATTATACAAGTCCAAAGGGTCCATGACCCACAACAAAAGGGTAGTCCTATACATGCCATATCCAGAGTTCAACTAAAAGAGTACCAAAAGGGCTTTGATAGTGTGGATGACTTCGACTTCGATGATCCCGAATCCGATATCCGACGAACAAAATCTATAAAACAGAGAGCTAAAGCAACGGGGTAAGCATTTTAAAGCTTAGTAAGTTTCAAGTAATGAAATCGGCTGTGACTAAAGTATTACATTCACATAGCTAAATGGATCACTTTATTAATACACATTCTCATACACATACTTACTTCACACTTCATCAACATATACACACAAGGTATTAACCTATCTAAAAGTCGAAAGTTCGTTAGTCGATTGAACGAATACTATTAAAAACGAATCGACTTTTCCGATGCATACAAACACATACCTTATCATTTGGGTTTTTCGAGCGTTTTAATTGAATTTATTACAGCACAACACGCTCACCTTCGAACCCAAGTTTCTTCGGAATTTAGCCGGATATAACCACAAGCACAAATGCCTTCGGGTCTTAGCCCGGATTTAGTAACTCGCACAAATGCCTTCGGATCTTAGTCCGGATAAAATCACTAGCACAATTGCCTTCGGGTCTTAACCCGGGTATAGCAACTCGCACAAATGCCTTCGGGTCTTAGCCCGGATAAAATCACTAGCACAATTGCCTTCGGGACTTAGCCCGGATATCATTCAAATGCTCATGCACACATATATCAACAATCATGACACATCCATATTTCATTTTCGTTACTAAGGCTCAAACACAAAGCATTTATTTAACCTTTCCAATTTCGGCTCAATAGCCACACACAAGGAGCATGATTTCAATTGGCTTTATAACATAGGCTCTATGCACATTCGGCTATCCGTCATAGTATGACTAATCATTTCAATATAATTCAAGTAGGGTCATTACTCGAAGACTTACCTCGGATGTTGTCGAACAACTTTAATGGCTATTCAATTACTTTTTCCATCCCTTTGTCGGATTTAGTTCCCCTTTGCTCTTGAGCTTAAAGAATACAAATAGGAGTATTCAATATTTAAACCAATAATATGAATTTATTTATCACATTCGGCAATCACATATCATTAAATTTTCAACCCAAAATGTCATTATATGACCACATATACACATATCCATATACTTAAGCTCAATAATTATAATATAATATCATGTACTCACTTTAAGTATATTGCCGAATATACTTAATCATACATACACCTAACCAAAATAATTTCTAAAATCTTTATATCATTTATACACTAAGCCGAATACTCTTACCAAGTTCACCTATATTCTTTAACAAATTCTTCATTGATCAAACACATATTCGGCTAAAGAAATGGCAATTTTAGCAACTTTTGATTTAATACTTAATCAATTATAATACATCTAAATATTCTTTTCATATTATTAACTCAAATCACATACATTATTTAATATAACATTTTTACATTCGGCATTAGTGTCAACCATAGTAGCCGATTCTTCCTACTTTGTACCCATGCATCTATTTGATCCTTAGTTAGTTCAAACACTTCACACACTAAGACTCATCCAATTTTAACAAGAAATAAAATCCTTAATCCTCAAACTACCATGGCCGAATGTTATAACCCAAGCCACATATATTGTTCCTCAAGGCCCTTCAAGGACCACATTCGGCACCTCCTTAATAACAACCCAAATTTCAACCTTCAAGAAAGAAGAAGAAAAAATATATGTGCTAAGAGCTTCAAACTACTTGGCCAACTATCAAACCTCCTAACAATCAAAACTTAAGCCATGGAATGATTAGAACTTGAACTAACCACCTTCTTTATACAAAATTTTCCAAGAATTTCAAGGTACTTACCTCTTCTTAATCCTCATCCAAACCGAACATAAAGCAAGAGAGCTCTTTCTTCTTCCTTTGATTTTTCTGTCAAGAAGAACAAAGAGGATGAAGCCTTTTTTTTTCTTCTAGTTTCGGCAAAATGGGGGAGCAAGGATGAAACAACTTTGGTTTCTCCTCCCACTCCCCTCATATTTTATTGTTCTTAACACAACATGTTGTCATAAACTTTTCATAATATGTTTTACCCATCACAATTTGTCTATCCACCTTGTCATGCCCGGCCACTACTATTTAGGGGGGGAATTTGACATGCAAGTCCCCCCCTTTTTATTTCATGCGCTAATAGGTCCTTATGTTTTGACCTATCACATTTCAAAATTTTCTCACATAAGTCCTATTTACTAAAATTCACCTACAATTAAACAAAATTCAAACACGAAATTTTCACACATGCACATGTACATATAATGAGCATCAATTATGACGGTTAATTATTTTTATGACTCGGTTTAGCGGTCCCGAAACCACTTCCCGACTAGGGTCAATTTTGGGCTGTCACAACTCTCCCCCACTTAAGAAATTTTCGTCCCCAAAAATCTTACCGGTAAATAAGTTTGGGTATCGTTCTTTCATCGAGCTCTCGGTTTCCCAAGTAGCTTCCTCGATCCCGTGTTTGAGCCATAACACCTTTACTAGCGGAACCCTTTTGTTTCGCAACTCCTTCACTTCACGAGCTAGGATACGCATCGGTTCTTCTTCATAACTCATATCGGCTTGAATTTCAACCTCTGATGGGCTAATTATGTGCGATGGATCAGATCTATAGCGTCGAAGCATCGAAACATGAAAGACGTCGTGGATCTTTTCAAGTTCAGGGGGCAAAATCAATCGATACGCAACTGAACCAACTCGTTCGGAGATTTCGTACGGCCCAATGAATCTCGGACTCAACTTGCCCTTACGGCCAAATCTGAGTACCTTTTTCCAAGGCGAAACTTTAAGAAACACTTTATCTCCCACCTGATATTCAATGTCTTTTCGTTTCAAATCCGCATACGATTTTTGACGATCTGTGGCTGCTTTCAGACTTTCACGGATTACCTTTACTTTTTGTTCGGCATCTTTAATCAAATCAACTCCGAAAATTTTACTTTCACCGAGCTCGGTCCAAAACAATGGTGTACGGCATTTACGACCGTACAAATCCTCGTAAGGTGCCATCTTAATACTTGATTGAAAACTATTGTTGTAAGCGAATTCAATCAAAGGTAAATATCGTTCCCATGAACTACTGAACTCGAGGATGCAACATCTCAACATATCCTCAAGTATCTGAATTATCCGCTCAGATTGACCATCAGTTTGGGGGTGAAAAGCAGTGCTAAAATGCAGCTTGGTACCCAAAGCTTCTTGCAATTTCCTCTAAAATCGCGAGGTGAATCTCGGATCTCTATCCGACACGATAGAAATAGGTACCCCGTGTAATCTCACAATCTGAGAAACATACAATTCGGCTAGTTTATCCAATGAAAAATCCGTACGCACGGGGATAAAGTGAGCCGACTTAGTCAGTCTATCAACAACAACCCAAATCGCATCCTTCTTACTTGCTGAGAATGGCAGTCCGGACACAAAGTCCATTGTGACTCGATCCCATTTCCACTCGGGTATCATGATCGGCTGAAGTAATCCTGAAGGCACTTGATGTTCCGCTTTCACTTGTTGACATATTAAACATCTCGAAACAAAGTCGGAGATGTCTCGTTTCATACCATGCCACCAAAACCAACGTTTCAAATCGTTGTACATTTTTGTACTCCCCGGGTGAATTGACATTCGGCTACAATGGGCTTCGTTCAGAATCATCGAAATGAGTTCCGAATTCCTTGGAACGCACAAACGACTTCTGAACCTCAAACAATCATCATCATCAATTTGAAACTCCGATTCCTTGTTCGGAACACACTCAGCCCGTTTTGCAACCAATTCATCATCAACTTTCTGGGCTTCACGAATTTGATGAATCAATAATGGTTTGGCTTTTAATTCAGCTACTAACACATTGTCGGTAGAACAGACAAGTGCACATTCATCGCTCGTAAAGCAAACAATGATTTCCGGCTTAAGGCGTCCGCAACCACATTAGCCTTTCCTGGGTGGTAATCAATGACAAGCTCGTAATCTTTCAACAACTCAAGCCAACGTCTTTGTCGCAGATTTAAGTCTCTTTGAGTCATCAAATATTTGAGACTTTTGTGATCCGAAAATACATGGCACTTTTCACCAAATAAGTAATGTCGCCATATTTTTAAAGCAAATACGATGGCAGCTAGTTCAAGATCATGGGTCGGATAATTTTTCTCATGTGGCTTTAATTGTCTCGACGCATAGGCCACCACTCGACCTTCTTGCATCAATACGCAACCCAACCCAAGTAGGGATGCGTCACTATAAATGACAAACTCTTTGCCTGATTCGGGTTGCACTAAAATTGGAGCTTCAGTCAAATAAGTTTTCAGTTGATCGAAACTTTTCTGACATTTCTCCATCCATTCGAACTTAACATCCTTTTGAAGTAGCTTCGTCATTGGTGTGGCTATCATCGAGAAACCTTTGCAAATCGTCGGTAATAACCGGCGAGTCCCAAAAAGCTCCGAACCTCAGTAATATTTCTCGGAGGTTTCCAGTTAAGTATGGCTGAAATTTTGTTCGGGTCAACTCGAATACCCGATGCGGATACCACATGACCCAAGAAGCTAACCTCTCTTAACCAGAACTCACACTTACTGAACTTAGCATATAACTGCTTATCCCGCAAAATTTGCAACACTAGTCTCAGGTGCTCAGCATGTTCGGTCTCATCTCTTGAATAGACCAAGATGTCATCAATGAACACAACTACGAACCGATCCAAATATGGTCTGAAGATCCGATTCATCAAATCCATAAATACCGCAGGGGCATTAGTGAGCCCAAACGGCATCACTAAGAATTCGTAGTGACCATATCTCATTCTGAAGGCAGTTTTGGGTATGTCCGAATCTCGAATTCGCAACTAATAATAGCCTGATCTCAAATCTATTTTTGAGAACACTGAGGCTCCTTTTAGTTGATCAAACAAATCATCAATACGCGGTAACGGATATTTATTCTTTATCGTCGCTTTATTCAGTTGACAATAGTCAATGCACAACCTCATGGTTCCGTCCTTCTTTTTCACGAACAATACTGGTGCACCCCAAGGTGAGAAACTTGGTCGAGCAAAACCTCTATCCGTCAATTCTTGCAACTAAGCTTTCAACTCTTTTAACTCGGTTGGTGCCATACGATACGGAGCCATCGAAATCGACGTAGTCCCAGGTACAAGCTCAATACCAAACTCTATCTCCCGAACAGGTGGTAAACCCGGTAATTCTTCAGGAAAAACATCCGGGTATTCACAAACCACCGGCACAGATTCGGGTTTCTTTTCTAATTCTTTGTCATCAAGTACATACGCAAGGTATGCTTCGCACCCTTTTCTTACATATTTCTGGGCCAACATTGAGGATATTACAGTTGGCAACCCATCCAAGTCCGTAGACTCAACTCGGATTACTTCGTTATTTGCGCACCTCAATTCAATAGTCTTGCTTTTGCAATTCACAACCGCATCATGCACGGTCAACCAATCCAACCCGAGAATAACATCAAATTCATCAAACGGCAAAAGCATCAAGTCCGCCGGAAAACAGGAACCTCGAATTACTAGGGGACATTTCTTACACACTTTGTCGACAAGCACGTAACGACCCAAGGGATTTGACACCCGAATTATGAACTCAGTAGACTCAATAGGTAAAGTCTTACTGGATGCTAAGGTTTCACATATGTAAGAATGAGTAGAACCGGGGTCAATCAAAGCAATTACATTAGTATAAAAGAGCATAAAAGTACCGGTAATTACATCAGGCGAAGAAGCATCCTCGCGGGCACGTATAGCATAAGCTCTAGCAGGCGCACGAGCCTCGGATCTGGTCGTAGCATCTCTAGATCCTCTCTGGCCACCACTAGCATTGCCCGTATTTCCAGATGGTCTACCTCGAGCAGTGGTAGCACCCGGTTTCCCACTTTGATTTACATTCTGTTCAGACAACCTCGGGCAATCTTTAATGAAGTGGTCAACTGATCCGCACTTGTAACAGGAGCGGTCAGGGAATCTACAACTCCCCGAATGCCATTTACCACAATATCGACATTTCGTTCTATCTCGACGTTCATTCCCAACACTAGCGACCGAAGTGCCTCGTGTACCCACAGGGGGTCGATCACGATCTCGTCTAAAAAGGCCCGAAGTGCCTCTAGACCGGCCCACATCATCTCAAAATTTCTTCGATGCCTGTTGAAGAGACTTTCCCGAGGATCTTTTACGAAACTCTCCAGTTCTCACATCAACTTTTTGTTTTTCTTTTCTAAGCTCTTCGGCTTTCCAAGCTCGCTCGACAAGTACTACGAACTCTCGTATTTCAAGAATGCCCACGAACATTTTTATATCTTCATTCAGCCCATCCTCGAAGCGTTTACACATGATAGCCTCGGACGAAACACATTCCTGAGCGTACCTACTAAGTCTAACAAATTTTCGCTCGTAATCAGTAACTGACATAGAACCTTGCTTAAGCTCAAGAAATTCCTTCCGTTTTTGATCAACAAATCTCTGACTGCTATACTTTTTTTGAAACTCAGTTTGGAAAAACTCCCAAGTTACTTGCTCTCGGGGCACCACAGAAGTCAGAGTACTCCACCAATAGTAGGCAGAATCGCGTAGCAAGGAGATAGTACACTTTAGGCATTCATCGGGTGTACAAGATAGCTCATCGAGTACACGGATAGTGTTGTCCAACCAAAATTCAGCTTGCTCGGCATCGTCGCTATCCGTAGCTTTAAATTCAGTAGCCCCATGTTTTCGGATTCTGTCAACTGGGGGCTTATTTGACCTTATTTGGTCAGTTACCGGAGGTATTGTAGGTGCGGGGGTGGTATTAGTCGGGAATGGAGGTTGTGGAACAGCCGTATTAGTTCGAATGTATTGGTTGAACCAATCATTCATCACGCTATAGAAAGCTTGTCTAGCTTCATCATTCGGGTTACTAGCATTAGGTTGAGAGTCCGCCGGTGCTGTCCCTTGTGCGGGAGCAGGCGCTACACTCTCAAGATCATCAGCTACCGCTCGGTCGGGATCGGGATCCATTACTATAAATAAACACATTTACAATTGTCAGAAATCACCACACTATCAAATAATCACATAAAATGGCATGTATAGCTAGACCCAACGCATTACGGTAGTCCTAGAATCGACTAAACCGTAGCTCTGATACCAATCAAATGTAACACCCCGAACCCGAGACCGTCACCGGAGTCGAACACGAGGTGTTAACAGACTTTAAAAATAATTTCCCAGACACTGCCAATCTGCGTACTAGTCGCTTTAAAAATCATATCTTGAGTTCAAAAACTTGAAATCCAGTTCCGTAAATTTTCCCTGAAACTAGACTCATATGCCCATCTACATATTTTTTTCTAGAATTTTTAGTTGGACCAATTAGTACAGTTTATTAGTCAAAGTCTCCCATGTTACAGGGATCACCTACACTGACCTTTGCACATTACGACTTGGATATCTCCCTGTACAGGGATTCAATACTGATGCCGTTTGTTTCTATAGAAACTAGACTCAGACAGGAATCTATACATATATGGCTTGACTCCTAATTGTCTCTGGTTAATTTATAATGAATTTCCAAAGTCGGAACAGGAAATCCAGAAACCGTTCTGGCCCTGTCTCACAAGAACCTGAATATCTCTTAACATACTGTCCGTATGATTGTTTCGTTACTTTCCTCTGAAAATAAATTCATCAAGGTTCGTTTACATAATTTATTCACTATTTAATTCCATTCCTACTATTTTTAGTGATTTTCCAAATCTACATCACTGCTGCTGTCAGCATCTGCCTTTAAGGTAGACTTTACCTATTTCATAGTCTCCATGATTCAACTAGCCCTTTTAGCATAAATAGCACAAATTATGATAGTGATTAACCATTCCCATGGCCAATCCTTGTTAAGCATATCCACACCTCTCAATAAACATATCCATACCAAATGATGATAACATTATGCTCAAACATATATAAGCCATTTTCGCATGGCTATCCAAAATTATACAAGTCCAAAGGGTCCATGACCCACAACAAAAAGGGTAGTCCTATACATGCCATATCCAGAGTTCAACTAAAAGAGTACCAAAAGGGCTTTGATAGTGTGGATGACTTCGACTTCGATGATCCCGAATCCGATATCCGACGAACAAAATCTATAAAACAGAGAGCCAAAGCAACGGGGTAAGCATTTTAAAGCTTAGTAAGTTTCAAGTAATGAAATCGGCTGTGACTAAAGTATTACATTCACATAGCTAAATGGCTCACTTTATTAATACACATTCTCATACACATACTTACTTCACACTTCATCAACATATACACACAAGGTATTAACCTATCTAAAAGTCGAAAGTTCGTTAGTCAATTGAACGAATACTATTAAAAACGAATCGACTTTTCCGATGCATACAAACACATACCTTATCATTTGGGTTTTTCGAGCGTTTTAATTGAATTTATTACAGCACAACACGCTCACCTTCGAACCCAAGTTTCTTCGGAATTTAGCCGGATATAACCACAAGCACAAATGCCTTCGGGTCTTAGCCCGGATTTAGTAACTCGCACAAATGCCTTCGGATCTTAGTCCGGATAAAATCACTAGCACAATTGCCTTCGGGTCTTAACCCGGGTATAGCAACTCGCACAAATGCCTTCGGGTCTTAGCCCGGATAAAATCACTAGCACAATTGCCTTCGGGACTTAGCCCGGATATCATTCAAATGCTCATGCACACATATATCAACAATCATGACACATCCATATTTCATTTTCGTTACTAAGGCTCAAACACAAAGCATTTATTTAACCTTTCCAATTTCGGCTCAATAGCCACACACAAGGAGCATGATTTCAATTGGCTTTATAACATAGGCTCTATGCACATTCGGCTATCCGTCATAGTATGACTAATCATTTCAATATAATTCAAGTAGGGTCATTACTCGAAGACTTACCTCGGATGTTGTCGAACAACTTTAATGGCTATTCAATTACTTTTTCCTTCCCTTTGTCGGATTTAGTTCCCCTTTGCTCTTGAGCTTAAAGAATACAAATAGGAGTATTCAATATTTAAACCAATAATATGAATTTATTTATCACATTCGGCAATCACATATCATTAAATTTTCAACCCAAAATGTCATTATATGACCACATATACACATATCCATATACTTAAGCTCAATAATTATAATATAATATCATGTACTCACTTTAAGTATATTGCCGAATATACTTAATCATACATACACCTAACCAACATAATTTCTAAAATCTTTATATCATTTATACACTAAGCCGAATACTCTTACCAAGTTCACCTATATTCTTCAACAAATTCTTCATTGATCAAACACATATTCGGCTAAAGAAATGGCAATTTTAGCAACTTTTGATTTAATACTTAATCAATTATAATACATCTAAATATTCTTTTCATATTATTAACTCAAATCACATACATTATTTAATATAACATTTTTACATTCGGCATTAGTGTCAACCATAGTAGCCGATTCTTCCTACTTTGTACCCATGCATCTATTTGATCCTTAGTTAGTTCAAACACTTCACACACTAAGACTCATCCAATTTTAACAAGAAATAAAATCCTTAATCCTCAAACTACCATGGCCGAATGTTATAACCCAAGCCACATATATTGTTCCTCAAGGCCCTTCAAGGACCACATTCAGCACCTCCTTAATAACAACCCAAATTTCAACCTTCAAGAAAGAAGAAGAAAAAATATATGTGCTAAGAGCTTCAAACTACTTGGCCAACTATCAAACCTCCTAACAATCAAAACTTAAGCCATGGAATGATTAGAACTTGAACTAACCACCTTCTTTATACAAAATTTTCCAAGAATTTCAAGGTACTTACCTCTTCTTAATCCTCATCCAAACCGAACATAAAGCAAGAGAGCTCTTTCTTCTTCCTTTGATTTTTCGGTCAAGAAGAACAAAGAGGATGAAGCCTTTTTTTTTCTTCTAGTTCCGGCAAAATGGGGGAGCAAGGATGAAACAACTTTGGTTTCTCCTCCCACTCCCCTCATATTTTATTGTTCTTAACACAACATGTTGTCATAAACTTTTCATAATATGTTTTACCCATCACAATTTGTCTATCCACCTTGTCATGGCCGGCCACTACTATTTAGCGGGGGGAATTTGACATGCAAGTCCCCCCTTTTTATTTCATGCACTAATAGGTCCTTATGCTTTGACCTATCACATTTCAAAATTTTCTCACATAAGTCCTATTTACTAAAATTCACCTACAATTAAACAAAATTCAAACACGAAATTTTCACACATGCACATGTACATATAATGAGCATCAATTATGACGGTTAATTATTTTTATGACTCGGTTTAGCGGTCCCGAAACCACTTCCCGACTAGGGTCAATTTTGGGCTGTCACAGAATGTGTGAAAGTTTTAAGCTTTGATTTAGTAAATTACATGTGAATTTAGTCAATAGGACTTATGTGTGACACTTTTGAAATGTGATAGGTCAAAACATAAGGATCTATTAGTGCATGAAATAAAAAGGGTGGACTTGCATGTCAATTTCCCCCCCTAATTAGTAGTGGCCGGCCATGAGCATGAGAGTGGACAAAATGTTATGGGGTGAAACATGTTGGAAACATGTTGTGTTAGTGTGTTATGGGAGAAAGAATATAATAAAGGGTTAGTAATAAAGAAATGAAAAGGGAGGGGTGATGAGAACAAAGTTGTCTCATCCATGTTCCTCCCCCCCATTGCCGTGACTTGAGAAGGAAAGAAAAGAAGAAATCGGTTCTTCTTGGCCGAAATGAAAAGAGGAAGAAAGGAATGAAGCTAGAAAGGAGAGGGCAGCTGCATGTAGTGGAAAACCATGAAATTTGTTTGCTTAGAAGTTAAAATTTTCAAGTAGAAGGGTAACTCTTCTAAACTCTCCCTTGCCCATAGCTTTTCGTTGACAAATTCCGGTTGCATTGTTGATTTGAGCTTGACGAATATGTGGGAGAAGAGAAGATTTTCTTTTCTAGTTGCAAATGTTGCATGTCTAGTAGATGAAGAGTTTCTCACTTGTGTTAAAAGAATTTAGTGAATGCTTGTGTTGTTATAATCCATTTTTGTAACTTTGGGGTTGATTGTATTTAGCTAACAAGGTAGGAGAAGGTTGTAGTAGAAAAGGGAAAGAGCAAATTGAATAGGTAGAATCGGTGTTGGGAACCTTAGTGAGCTTTCCTTGAACTTTTATTCTCTTGTGTTTGACAATTGTTGAAAATGTTAAATCATTGTCCGAATTTTACCTTGTTGGTATTGTTCATTGCTGCCCTGCTTATGCTATCTGATTGTGGTATTGATGCTGTTTGAATATTGTGTTGTTAATGACGTTCAGATAGTGGTGTATTTATGTTGTTTTAAGGACTGTTGTTTAGTGTTTTAATGCAGCAAAAAAATTGTTGTTTAGACGACAATTAATGTTATCTAAGTGATTGTAAATTTATATTAATAATGGTTGAAGTTGTTAATGAACAAATGATATATAAATGAGCTATTTAGATGTTAAAGAATGTTGTCTAAATGGGTGAAGACTATGATGTCTAAAACTGCTATTAATTGTTTTACAAGCTGAAATTTAAGGGGGTTGAATGCCGAAATTAATTGTACATGAAGGTTAAAGTTTTTGTATCCGATGCTTCAATCCAAGCTGAGTGATGGTGTTCGAAAGTGCTCTGCGGCTTTAGCTTAAGAGCAAATAGGATCAAAGTCGGATAGGGGAAAAAGAGAATGTAAACGAATAGCCGTGGATACCTAATCGTCGACCACTTCCGAGGTAAGTTTTAAGTGATCAAACGTTGAGTAAATTCAATCAAAATAGGACATAATGAGTTGAGTTAATAAGATATGATGTGGCCATGATATGTCTTAAACTCAAAAGGTAAGTTCATAAGTGTTTGGACTTGGAAATTTAAGAGCAAATTGTAATAATTTGCTTTGGACAGCAGCAGTAACGTGATTTTAGAAAATCACTATAAATTGTTGGCGTGGAATTATAGGCTGAATAAAATATGTAATCAAAGCTTAGTTAGTCTAGTTTCTTATAAAATAGTCTAGTTTCTTATAAAAGAGACCGTGGAAGCAAAGAAATTTCCTATAAAGAGATATTTAAAGTTGTGTGGGACTGTGTCAGAATGACTCCGAAATCCCCTGTTCTGTTTTTAGAAAATCATTATAATTTGTAAAAAAATGGTTATAAGATAAAATTTATATGCTTAGACTCCTTAATGAGTCTAGTTTTAAATGAAATCAAATAGAACACATTTTGAATTCCGTACAATGAGAAATTTGATTCGTAGTGAAGAGTGGTCAGATTAGTCAAACAGTGAAACAGGGGAAACTTTAAGAAAAATCTGGTATTGATTGGACAAACCAAAAATTCTTAAAATTTTCTGGATAAGATATGTATGAGTCTATTTTCAGGAAAAATTAACGGCACTTCATTTGGAGTTTCGTAGCTCCATTTACGAATAATTTAATGACTATTGCTCAGGAAAAACAGCTTGTGCTGAATTTGGGATTTTGTTGTAAACCTTAATAAAACCATTTGAGTTGCTTATAAGCTATCGATTAAACATTGGTAATCAAAGTACCAAATCCGTATTAAAGTGAAGCTATAAGCCACAAATGACTAGTATACCTAGTCAATTTTGTTATGATGAAATTGATGTACAAGTATATATATGTGATAGGGCCGAGTGGCCAATGTGATGAATGTGAAAGTGTATATATGTGATAAGGCCGAATGGCCAATGTGATGGATGTGAAAGTGTATAAATGTGATAAGTCCTGAAGGGCATTTGTGTCAGTACTATATCCGGGTTAAAACCCCGCAGGCTTTATGCGAGAATATTATCCTGATTAATGTCCGTAGGCTTCGTGCTCGTACTATATCCGAGCTTTAAAGACCCGACGGCTAAATGCTAGGATTCAAGTAAGACTTTGATATTGAGTATCTGCATTAAGTTACCATCAAATAAGTATTATGTATTTAAGATGTTCAGGTACGTATTACTTACTCATCGGTGGAGTGATTTCGAGGTGAATTATCAGTATCAAAGAGGTAGGTAAATGTGATTAATATTATAACTCCAAATATGAGAATGATCTAATTGGTAATGGTATGTTTGTATAATAAAGTATGCGATGAAATATTCTTATGTATTAGTGCATATTCTGCCCAAAAGCCTTATGATTTGAGTATGGGTTGGGTTGAGCTAGATGTGCCAGTACAAGGTAAGGATTATGATTTGTAAGCTTACGTATATGTGATAAGGAATATGTTTGGTTCTTTATGTGCCTATGGTAATTTAGTACTTGTCATGTTGAAATACTTAAAAGTATGGATGTGATTATGAACAAGTGGAAAGGATTATTGAAAGTTGAAAATCGATGAAGAATGTGCTTTGGAAATATTTGACCATCTAGGTCATTATTATTCGACAGTATATATGTGGCAGCCAAGTGTTGCGTTTAATGATATTATAGATCGAGATGAAGCTCTAGATTAACTTCATCGAACAGTTGAAATGAATGACCAATGATAGTGATTGAGAACACTTTGTTTTGCTTAAAACTTACTAAGCATTAAATGCTTACTCCGTTCTTTGAATCTCTGTTTTATAGATTTTGGTTCGTCAGCTATCGGACTCGGGATTATTGAAGCCGAAGTCTCCTACACTATCAAGGCCCTTTTGGTACACTTTTGGCTGAACTCTGAAAATGGCATGTATAGGACTACCCTTTTTGTTGTTGGTCATGTATCCTTCGGTTTTGTGTAAATTTGGATAGCCATGCGAAAATGGCTTAAATATACTTTGATCATAGCATTAAAATCGTTTTGTATGTTGTTTGTCGAGAGGTATGGAAATGTTGGTAACGGTTAGCCATAGGAATGGTCATTCATGATCACTTTTGGTATATGTATGACAAACTCTAGTTGATCCATGGAGGATCATGAAATAGGTAAAGTTTACCTTAAAAATAGATGCTAATAGCAGCAATGACGTGAATGTGAAAAATCACTAAAAATAGTAGGAATGGAATTAAATAGTGAATAAATTATGTAATCGAACCTTGATGACTCTATTTTCATAGGAAAGTAACGAAATGATCATATGAATAGTATGTTAAGAGATATTTAAGTTTTCGTGAGACAGGGCCAGAACGGTTTCTGGATTCCCTGTTCCAAATTTGGAAATTCATTATAAATTAACCAGAGATAATTATAAGTCATTCCATATATGTACAGATTCCTTTTCGACTCTAGTTTCTATAGAAACAAACGGCATCAGTATTGAAGCCCAGTACAGGGAGATATCCAAGTCGTAATGCGCAAAGGTCAGTGTAGTTGAACCCTGAAACAAGGGAGACTTTAACTAATAAACTGTACTAATTGGCTCAACCAAAAATTCTAGAAAAAAATCTATAGATGGAAATGTGAGTCTAGTTTCAGGAAAAAAAAATTACGGAACTGATTTTTGAGCTTTGGAACTCAAGATATGATTTTTAAGGTGACAGTGACGCAGTTAGCCAACTGCCTGGAAATTTTTAAAAGTGGACTGTGTAAGTAAATTAATTAAGTCGGTTAGCACCTTGTGTTCGACTCCGACAACGGTCTCGGGTACGGGGTGTTACACCTATAGTACACATTGAGAATCTCATAAGCCAGTATAATGTTATCCGTAATTAGCCAACCAGGGATAAAAGTACTCCGAGCCTCATCCATACACAAGTGCAAGACAGACTAAAGACGATTAACTAGAACCTTCTAAATGATCTTGTACAACCTCGAACATATGCTAATAGGTGAAACTATTGCATACTTGTAGGATTTGGAACTTTTGGAATAAAAACAATATGCGTCCTATTAATGTCCACCAGTGACAATCCATCATTCAAAATACCAAGGAAATAAGAGCTAACATATTCACCCACTATATGCCAAAACTTCTAGTAAAACAGTGTAGGAAGCCCATCAAGCCCGAGGCTTTTGTAGGTGCCATTGATTTCACAGCCGCACAAAACCTCTCTTTTTGTGAATCTATCATTAAAGACCGAATTCATCTCATCAATAATACACGCAACAACCCCCTCCAAAATATGACTAGGATCGCCATGCACACGAGTAGTGAACAATTCCTCAAAATATATAATTGCAACATCAAATAATGCCACATTCTCCTAAACCAAACGCCCATCATCTTGCAAAAGGCAACTAATTCTATTGACATCTGTATCTAAGTTGTGGAGCGATGAAAAAATCTTGTGTTCCTATCACCCATTCTCAACCAATTAACACGAGCTTGTTGTTCCTAGTACATTTCCTCCTTATCAATTTCCATGCTTGTGACAGCCCAAAATTGACCCTAGTCGGGAAGTGGTTTCAGGACCGCTAAACCGAGTCACCGAAATGTTTGAATGTGATATTTATTGTCTAGAATATGTAATTATGAATGTGTGAAAATTTCAAGCTTCGATTTAGTCGATTGCATGTGAATTTAGTCAATAGGACTTATGTGCGACATTTTTGAAATGTGATAGGTCGAAGCATAAGGACCTATTAGTGCATGAAATAAAAAGGGGAGACTTGCATGTCAAATTCCCCCCCTAATTAGTAGTGGCCGGCCATGACAAGCATGGTAGACCAAGTGTGATGGGCAAGACATGTCATAGACATGTTGTGTTGGTGCATCATGGGTGGAAAAAAATAAAATAAGGAGCATGGGCATAAAATAATAAAAGGGAATATGATGAAAACAAAAAAAAGTGTGTGGTTGTTTCCCCCCCCCAATTGCAGTGAGTTAAAGAAAAGAAAAGAGAAAATTTTGTTCATCCTTTTTCATCTTCATTTGGCCGAAAATTCTAAGGAAGGAGGAAGGAGTTCTTGCTTCATGTTTGGTTTGGAAGAGGATTAGGATGAGGTTTGGCCATACTTGTATCTAGATCAAGGTATGTTTGAGGTTGTGCCATGAGATTCATGCATGTTTTTAGTTGCTAGCTTGAGTTCTAATTAGCCCATGGTTCAAATCTTTGCTATGTCATGGGGATGATATTCGGCCTAGGTAGATTTTGTGTTAATGCCATTGCATGCTAAATATGAAGCTTGTTAATGATGCATGTGATGGTGGATTGATGATTCTTGAATCTTCTTTTTAACATTTTTGAGTGAGCACATATGTGCATTGGTTGCTAGATGGAGAAGAATCGGCTAGCAAGTTGTGTGCTAAGGCCGAATATAATTTTTGTATATTAATGAGTAATGCATGGGTTAAATTGATGGAAAGGGAGAGGATGCTTTACTAGTGTATATATGTGTGTATTAGCCAAGTTTTGAACTTGAAACAAAAGGGTGTTTAGTCAATACAAGTGACCATACTTGTAGAATGTATTAAGTGTTGAAATCGGCCCCAACATAGACATGCATATTCGGCCATAGGAAGGAGATTGGTGTTGCATGTATTCGGTTAGAGGCAAGCATATTGATGCTTTTGTCTTGGCTTAGAAAATTCGGCCAAGGGGGAAAAATTAGCTAAAATGTTGAGTTTGATTCATGATTCCGTACATATGTGACTTTAATGTCTAATGTATAAATATGGGCTAAATGCCTTGTGTTCCTCTTTTCGATGCTCAAATGATTAAATCAATTTATTTGTTTAATTAAGCTCAAGAGCAAAGGGGAACTAAATCCGATAAAGGGAAGGAAAAAGTGGTCGAATAGCTATCAGAATCGTTCGACAACACCCGAGGTAAGTTCTTGAGTAAAAGAGCTTAAATTATGATTTGATTAGATCATGTTTTAAGCAAACCAAAATCATGCTCTTTGTGTGTGGCTATTGAGCCGAAATTGCAAGAATGATAAGTGTCTTGTGTTTGAGTTTTGTTAACGAAAATGAAATACGAATGTGCCATGATTTACTGTTAAATGTGCATGGTTATTTGAATGATGTCCGGGCTAAGTCCCGAAGGCTTTGTGCTAAGTGACCATATCCGGACTAAGATCCGAAGGCATTTGTGCGAGATACTAATTCCGGGCTAAGCCCGAAGGCATTTGTGCGAGTTACTAAATCCGGGTTAAGTCCCGAAGGCAATTGTGCGAGTTACTATAACCGGGCTATGTCCCGAAGGCATTTGAACGAGTAGCTATATCCGGTTAAATTCCGAAGGTACGTGATTTGGGAATGAATGATCTTGCTGTAAAAATTTCAGTAAATACTCTAGAAACATCCCAACATTGAGGTATGTTTCGTATGTGCTTGAATTTAGTTGAGCCCTTACAAATAAGTATTCGCTCAGTTGATAAACGAGCTACCGGCCTTTGGCTAAGTTGATCTTTTGTGTATGTACATAAGGGTTGGTAATGTGAAGCAAGTATGATATCGAAAATTTCTGCATATGAAATTATCCGTTTAGCTATATGAATGCTATACTTTTGCTGTGCTGGAATTCCTTGCTCAAAACTTACTAAGCATAAATTGCTTACTCCGTTTCTTTGATCCTCTGTTTTATAGATTTTGGTTCTCCAGCTATCGGACTCAGGATTTTGAAGTCGAAGTCGCCCACACTATCAAAGCCCCCCCCTTTTGGTACAATTTTGGTTGAACTTCGAAATGGCATGTATAGGACTACCCATTCGTTGTGGGTCATGGACCCTTTGGACTTGTATAATTTTGGATAGCCATGCGAAAATGGCTTATATATGTTTGAGCATAATGTTATAATCATTTGGTATGGATATGGTTATTGAGAGGTGTGGATATGCTTAACAAGGATTGGCCATGGGAATGGTTAATCACTATCATAATTTGTGCTATTTATGCTAAAAGGGCTAGTTGAATCATGGAAACTATGAAATAGGTAAAGTCTACCTTAAAGGCAGATGCTGACAGCAGCAGTGATGTAGATTTAGAAAATCACTAAAAATAGTAGGAATGGAATTAAATAGTGAATAAATTATGTAAACGAACCTTGATGAATCTATTTTCATAGGAAAGTAACGAAACAATCATACGGATAGTATGTTAAGAGATATTCAGGTTCTTGTGAGACAGGGCCAGAATGGTTTCTGGATTTCCTGTTCCGACTTTGGAAATTCATTATAAATTAACCAGAGACAATTAGGAGTCAAGCCATATATTTATAGATTCCTCTCTGAGTCTAGTTTCTATAGAAACAAACGGCATCAGTATTGAAGCCCTGTACAGGGAGATATCCAAGTCGTAATGCGCAAAGGTCAGTGTAGTCGATCCCTGTAACATAGGAGACTTTGACTAATAAACTGTACTAATTGGCCCAACCAAAAATTCTAGAAAAAATATGTAGATGGGCATATGAGTCTAGTTTCAGGGAAAATTTACGGAACTGGATTCCGAGTTTCTGAACTCAAGATATGATTTTTAAAGCGACTAGTACGCAGATTGGCAGTGTCTGGGAAATTATTTTTAAAGTCTGTTAACACCTCGTGTTCGACTCCGGTGACGGTCTCGGGTTCGGGGTGTTACAATGTTCATGTCAAACTCCTTAGTAAACTTTTCTAACATATACTCATCATCAATGTCACCCCTATGTAGATTGGAAAGGCGATGGCTCAGACGACCCCTTTGGCTATTCTATAAACTAGCGGCCCATCATCGTAAGCCATTACAAAGATGCGCGAGGTGTAGTACAACACAACCCTAACTACTAGCCCAAAGACGAAAAATTACCAATTTACTGGATTCTTTTAAAACCCACAAATACTAAAAATGAAAAGGACGCTCAATCAACCGCAAAGGCTAGATAGTGTTAATCAACAGAAGACAATGATCCAAAAAGGAGTGAGGGAAATGCTTCAAAAATAAAGACAAAAACCGATTACACCAAGCTGGATTAGCTAATCCTCTGTCAAGCCACTCCCTGATGTTATTATTAGTAAAGTTTCCCTGCTCCCATGTAAACCACATCTCGATAAACCCCAGATCATCCAAGCGATAATTCGTTTAGACATTTTGGAATTCCACCATTCTTCATTCATCTCGGAGTGCGCCTCTTGCTTTTAGACAAAAAATATAATCTTATTACAGTCACCACACACCAACCAAGGCAAACTCTGATCATGACCAAGGGTCTGTAAAGTGGTCCAAGACTCAAATCTGAAGCGTAAATCCGGAGAGCCATAAAACCTTGTAAATCACAATTCTGACTCCCCCATTGTCTCTCGAATAACCACATCAATATGAAATTGAGAAAAACTACGCAAACTCATAGACACATCAAGACGCCACTCAAACTAAAGCCCCTCTCCGCGCCATCAACCTCAACCTCAATACAATCAACAAAACCACTCATACACCGCACTTTCTCCATTCAAACATGATCCAATTTTGTCTCCATAAAGAAGAAAACAAGGGAATTATACTATTTCAACATATACCAAAGCCTGTGAATAGCCCGTGGACTCCCCAATCCACGGACATTACAACACAAGATTTTCATGGTTATCGACATAACTTGTGATATCTCGAATTACGGCCTAATAGGAATAGTGGTTTCGGGACCACAAATCTGAGATAGAAATAATTATTTTATAATTATTTTTAGGTCTATGATATCATTGCATGATTGTGTGAAAGTTTCGTGAAAAAATTCTATGCATAAAGTGCTTAATTTGAAATTTAGGACTAAATTGAATAAGTTGCAAAACTTGCATTCTAGAAGTTTCTAGTATGAAATTGCTTTGGAATATTAATTAAGAGGCCTTAAATAGCAATTTGACCAATTTTTAAGTTTTTGGACAAAAATTGGACATGGATGGAATTTTTGAAAGCTTAGTAAGGAAGAGCATTTTGGTCATTTGGATTTTAATGAATTAAAATGGGAAAAATCAAGCAAAATATCCATTCATCTTCTTCATGTTGCTGCCAAATTTTACTTGCTACCATAGCTAGGGTTTCTTCAACTTCTAAGCTCAATAGTAAGTCAATCCTAGCCCCGTTTTTAATGTTCTTTACATTTTTAAAATTCTCGTAGCTCGGTTTACCTATTTCTACCAATATTTTGAGCTAGGGTTTATATTTAAAAATTTACCCATGAATGATATGCATGAATTTTGATGTTTTATGGTAGAATATGAAGCTTGAGATTGTGTTAAACAACTTTTGCTAAATAATTTTACGTAAAAACGACTAAAATGACGTAATCGGTAAAAATATCTAATGTTCATAAATACATGATAGAGTGTGAATTTGATGTTGCTATAGAAGGGAAAAATGATCAGCATGTCATAAAACATAAAAAATAGGAAGAAGTTTAATTTCTGAGCTAGGGGAAAAATCATAATTTTGTGAAACTTTAAGGGTAAAATTGTAATTTTTGCCATAGGATGTTTTTGGAGTAATTTGAGTAATGTGAGACATTAATAAGTCAAATGTGTTATTATAGATCAGGAAAGGCATGGAATCGACCTTGATCGAGGAAAAGAAAAGATTTCGAGCTAAATTGCAACCTTTATACATTTTGTACCGAGGTAAGTTCATGAGTAAATAAGGTAACATAATTGTTGTTTTAAGCAATTTAATGTTGTTTATATGATATGATACTTATTATTATCATGAAATGTTATGTTTTGTGGTTATTGTTGAATAATATGTAATTATGTGAATTACTTGATGAGTATGGACTATCACCGAAGTGTCGATTTCGACATTTCGTGGAAGATGGCAAAGGAGTATGATCGAGGAAAATCCCGTTTGAACATTAGGAATACATTAGGATACAAGTGACATGTCACTAGGAAATTGAGATCCGAACTCGTTGAGTTGCGTTCCGAGTTCGTGAGAATTATGAGGCATCCGAACTCGTTGAGTTGCATTCTGAGTTCACTTATGGATGCAAGCATTCGAACTTGTTGAGTTGTGTTCCGAGTTCATTATGGATGTGAACACCCGAGCTCGTTGAGTTGCGTTCCGAGTTCATTATGGGTGAAATTATGATAGTTTGATTTCATGTATCCGAATTATATTCCGATGTGTTCAACGGGTAAAGTTCTAGCGAAATAGAAGAATTCTCGAGATGAAAGTGACTAGTTGGTAAGTGTTGTGGAACGGATACTTTGTACAGGTATGTACTTAACCCTCGGGTTGAGACTTCAATATAACAATAATATGGTAAGATCAATGAGAAATATGATATGAATACTTTGGTGATATTATGCAAATGTGGATTTCGTATTATTGCATGGTTATGTTACTTGCTATTTACATATGAACTTACTAAGCAATTATGCTTACTCCCTCCTCTCTATTCTTTTTAGTTTTGTCAAGCCGGCTAGGAGATTGGGAACGGTCGGAGGCGCGCTCACACTATCAACAAACTATTTCGGTGTAATGACTTGTATATTTTGGGAATTTGGCATGTATAGCATTATAATCATTTTGTGTATTATGATATGGCTCATGGATGGCATGGAAATGTTTGAGAATGATTAGATATTGGAGTGGCTAATCAAGATTACATTTGATAACACGTATGCTTTATGTGTTAACTAATCTATGGAAATCCATAAAATGGTGAAATTGGCTATAAAACAGAATCACACAGCAGTAGTTATGTGAGTTTGAAAAATCACTAAAAATAGTATATATAGAATTAGATGATGAATAAAATATGGAATTGAAGCTTAATGAATCTATTTTCATGTTAAAGAAACAAAATAGGTAAAAGAGTTTTATTTTATGATATATTTACATTTTGGTGAAATAGGGTCAGAGCAATTTCTAGATCCCCTGTTCTGACTTTATAAATTCACCATAAATTTCGTAAAAATAATTAGAACTCAAACTTTATATTTATGTATTCATTATTGAGTCTATTTTTAATAGAAACAAATGACATGGTCATTGGATCTCTGTACAGGAAGAAATTTGATTCGTAGTGCACAGGGGTTAGAGTAGCAAACCCTAAAAAAGAGGAGACTTTAACTAATAAACTGTACTAATTGGCCTGACCAAAAATTCTAGAAAAAAATTAGTAAGTATATATATGAGTCTAGTTTTAGGTAAAATTTACTGAATTTGATTTTGAGTTTTGTAACTTGAGATATGATTTTTTTAGCGACTATGACGCAGATGGACAGTTTACTACGAGAATTTTTGAACTTGTTTAAATTCTAAAATAAGTTTAGTAATGTCTCATGCTCAAATCCGGCGACGGTCTTGGGTAAGGGGGCATTACATAACTACCCCTTGGCGGTTGCCGACATCAAAGATAAACAAGTAATAGAATGCTCATTAGTATCCTCTGCCAAATCCGAACTCGCAGAAATGTAAACTGAAGGGCAATCAGTTCGCTGTCGTTTCTTCCCATCAAACCCATCTAGAAGACTATCCTCCGAATCATGTAGCATGAGTACCAATCATGTTCCCCTCACACCATACCCAGTACCAATCGCAACCATACCTTCCAAGTTGATCCCCAGAATCGGATTACGGGGCCCCAAGAAAGACGTGGAAAGGGGAATCAGCTAATGTACCCCCCATTTCATGCGAAATGCCAGTACAATGAGAGGCACCGACAATCCTCTTTCACAACCAGATGCTCTCAACAATAGTAGCCCGCCTACCCACCGCCCGAAACGAGATATCCCAACCCATATCAAAATCAGTGACCTCCCTCATTAACCGAATAGGACAAAACCCATCCACATGCCCCAAGCAGCCACAAAAAAAAAGCAGAATAGCATAAGTTTCTCATATTGGAATTGAACGTAAATAGAAGTCCCCGAGGAAAGTTTAATCTTCTTTCGACGCTTCAAAGGTAAGCGAATATTAAGGCTCACACGTATATGCAAATAGGAAAGGAGACCAGTATTAACCTATTTCACATTATAATCCTCAAACTACGTATAAGCCCAGGGGGTAAATCGTAAACCTGCACCCAAAAGAAAGAGTAAACCAGTGGTACCAACAGAGGATCCTTTGTATTCTTCAAGCAGTGAAAAACCAACAGGTGACTATTAAATGTCCAAGGCGCACCCTTCACAACCCGATCAATGTCAACCTGGTTAAAAAAACGAAACAAAAACCGCTTCTCACCAAGTTCCAAAATCTAAATTCCACCCAAATGATGGCATAAATTTGCCAAAGTATTTCGTATAGCGGGAAAATGCATCACACTAAAAATTGCAAAACAACCTACAAAACAAAGCTCATAAAGGTATTTTGTGATAGTGGAACCCCTTGCAAGGTGGAGGACATCGTCTTCCTCCTCTAAAATTCGCAAATCTGCCAAACCAATCTCCACAGCAACCGAACGCATAGCACTGTTGCCTTAAAAAACTTCGATGCAAGACGACCGCTTAACACCTAACCAACCAAAACTAGAAATCGGAAAAAGAGAGTGCAAAAAATTAAGGTTAAGCAGAACCAAAAAAGAAGAGTGAAAAAAATGGCAGACTAAGAAGCAGACGGAAGCGTGCCGAAACAGTAGACTCAATTACAATCAATTATTTAAAAATCAACCACTTTGAATCATTGGGATCCAACGGTCCAAATAATTTTATTTTTAGATAAATTTAACCGTTAATCCTAGCGATTATAAATTAGATAATTCTGATTTTGTATCGGTTCAAAAATAATAATCCGATTTCATAAGAGCGCGCTTTTCCATTATGTGACAATTGATCATGCGAAATGGACTGATTAATAAAAACTCAGCTTAAATTCCTATTTTCTTTTCAAAAAATGCTTTTTTTTCTTCTTTTGCCTATTTTAGCCATGCATTTAAGACCCTTGTCTTCTGTTTCTTTTGTTTTTCATAAATGACGTTTTTATTGAAATACCCACTCCCACATGTCCTTCCCTTTAAATGCTTGCTTGCTTAATCAATAAAGATTTTTTTTTTAGTAAATAGAACAAAGAACTAACAGAAATAACTCCTAGTCATATTAACAAAACAAGATTCATCCTTCAAAAGCACTTGTATTTCCAGTGGGGGTTCTACAAAAATCTGCAAAGTCTTGGTCTTCTTTAAGGCCATTTTAGCCAAAGTATCTGCTACTTGATTAGACTCTCTTGAGATATAATTTAAGGACCACTTATCTTCTTAGGCTAGGATTTGGTGAATCCTCATTATCAGGGAGCTCTTTGGACCATCAGACTTGCTGTCACGAAGAGAAAGAACACTTTAAAGGCTATTGGACTGAATAATGACCTTAACATATCCTTGTTTCTGAAGGAGCAGAAGCCCATCCGAAATTCCCCACAGCTCGCAACTGCTGCTGTACATTTTCCCAAATCTCGGTTATATCCTAAAATCCATTATCCTTTACCATCGTAAATTACTCCCCCTGTAGCAAAGAAACTAGAGACAGAGTGAATAGCACCATCGGTATTAAGGTAAAAACACATACCTGAGCTCTGAGGAGAAGTTGACTGAATTGGGCGGTGCTCTAATGTTGCTTTATAAGTAGAGGAAAAATGATTTGCCCAACTATAAGAGATATTAATAATGTCGTTAGGACTCATGGAATGTCCTTGAAAAATGAATGTATTCCGATTCTTCCAAATTTGCTAAAGGAGAATCCCAAAAAGATAGTCCAATTTGAGTCCCTTATGTCAAGAGAATGAGAGGAATGCAAATTCAAGAACAACCACTCTGAAGTGTTACCAGCGAAGAACCTGCCAGACTGATTGAAAGGAATAACTTGGTTCTATACTTCCTTTGCAAAAGAACAATCCCTGAGAGTATGAAGGGTATCCTCCATAGAGTGACCACAGAGCTAACACGAGCCGTCCTGCGCAACACCCCTTCTAACCCTTTCTAAATTAGTTAAAAGTCACTGCTTGAGAACTAACCAGAAAAATTGTCTAACACGTTGTGGTCTTAGAATTTTCCAAACAATGTTCCAATTCGCGTCTTTCGGGTTCCAAGACTCCTCCTTGAGCAAAAAATAAACACTTTTTACTGAGAAGACACCAGACGTAATTCTGGACCAGGAAAGAATATCAGGCCCAGCAAACTCGGAAGGAAGATGAATACTAATGATACGATTGACCACGTCATCTGGCAACCACAATCTAAAGAGATCAATAAAGATTTTAACTAATATGCATCGAATGAAATCACGAAGGTAAATTAATTTAAATATCTCGTAAGCAACTAAAATTTAGAATTAGGTTTTTTTTTAAAAAAAAATTTGGTTCTATTTCTTAGCTTTTTAAATTTAAATGTAATTGTTAAAATTATTAAATTTAAGTTAATTTTTTTTATTATTCATTTTTATATTTGAGCTAATTATAAATTTTGTATTCTTCATATCCATTGTTTAGTCTCTATGTTTAAGTTTTGTAATTGTCACTTCCAATAATATTATGTCTAAGGTTCGAAACTACATTTTACCTTAGAAGTGCTCAGGGGCGAAACCAGGGAGGGCAGGCATGGGCCCCGGCCCCCTCTCAAATGGGAAATTTTCATTTAGGCCCTTTAGATTTTTTTAAAATTTTAAATTAGTAAAAGTAAAATTGTACTTTGGCCCACCTAAAATTATAAAAATTCAATTTAATCATTTAAAAATTATAAATATATAGACTATAAAAAATTAAAATTTCCTTCGGCCCCCCCCCAAAAATTTTTTTCTGGCTTCGCCCCTGGAAGTGCTATGTATCTTACCATTGCACATAACACTCATTGGTACATCATATTTTTTTTAATTGAGTTTTTTTCTTTAAAAATCACACCAAAAAATTTTAAAATAAAAATGTTAAGAATTGAATCTGTATTTTAAAATCTTAAAAATAAAAATTTAGTGACTAAATTTTAAATTTTGTAAAAGTAACAAAAATAAAATGAAATGCGAGTAAAAAGAAAGCAGAATAAATAAATAAAAAAGCAAATTGTTATCTTGGGGGGGGGTACAAATACAATTAAAGAGGTTGGTTTCTTTTTCTTTACAAAACGTTTAATCATTTCCAAAGATAGGGTTAGTTTTATTTGTAATCCAATAGAAGCTTTTAATTATAAAAACCCCTCAACTCTCCACCGACAAATCCATACATCTTCCCTAATCTATGACCTCAAACTATTTTTACTAAAGGTACATAATTCCTAGAAAGTACCCAATATGTTATTTAAAGTTGGTGCCACAGTGTTTGATCTCGAGAGAAAGAGGGGTTTGCTTCACCAAAGAAGAGGGTGACTAATTGAGATACTGCAGATTTTGAAGTGAAAGAGAAGGGAAGTAAACTTGAAGAGGATTGTGACAGTTTGTCCGTATGAAAGGAAAAAAAAAGACATAAAACCACAATACAAAGTCAAAACAGGCTCTCAAATTTCATAATCCCAACCTGTCCGAACCCCATTGTTGGGCAACTGAAAAGTCCACTGACCATTAACAACTTGCCACGTGGAAAGATCCCATGAAAAAAAACATATACAGTTTGACAGTTCAGGTTGCGGTTGCAGGCCGCGCAGGGCTTTGGGTTTGGGGAGAAGTCACTCCCTTTCCAATCTGACATTCTATCTAACCCCTGCCACTTTGCCTATGCATATATAATTAGCCATTTGTTTTTTTTTTTTATCACAATTAATTACCACCCACATTTTTTTATAGCCTTTTACACCTTCATTTCCTTTTTAACTTTCCCTGGATTTCCCTCTTCTGTGTCCCTCCCAACTCTCCGGCTTTATTTATTTATTTTTTTCCAAGCATCCAAAAGGTTTTTTTTCTTCTTCCTGTGTGTATAAATCCAATTTTTTGTCGGTCTCCTGACATTTGTCGTTTTTATGAGAAACCCAGAAAAGATGTCACCTTGTTTGTTTCATGACTGTTTTATTGAGGTATTCTAATGGCTTTGCTCTTTTTTCTTTTTCATTTTATTTATAATTTGTGATATTAGTTGGGGGTTAAATGATTGTTGTTTATTTATGTTGGTTTCTTATGATTATCTTTCTTTATTTTTGTTGATGATGAGTTAATGAATATTTGAGCGGATTTAATCATGGAAGATCTGATTGATGAGTTTAATGAATATGTGGGAGAAATTGTTATGATGAGCTAAAAGGTTTAACTTATGGTGGTGGTGTTTTTTTTTTTTATAGGTTGCTATAAAATTGGGTGTGTTACAAAATTTATGCTTTCTCTTGCTTGGATCTGGCGTTTCAATTGTTTGATAGGATAAGATAGGATTGAATTGGGAACCAATTTAATTGAATTGAATTGGAAACCAATTTGGTGGTGATAAGTTTAGGATATTTGTGGGTTTTGGCACATACTGATGCCAGGTGTTCTCATCGATGAAATTAAAGAAGAGGGTGTGTTGAATGAAATGAAAGGGACTTCTGCACGTGTTAAGGAAAATTCGGTTTCCAAGAGAACACCAAGTCCGCAAAGCCCTCGTGGTGATAGGATGGTTCAGGTTGAGACCTCCATTGAGCAGCTTTATGAGAATGTATGTGATATGCAGAGTTCTGATCAGTCACCTTCGAGGCAGAGCTTTGGATCATATGGTGAAGAGTCGAGGATTGATTCGGAATTGCACCATCTTGCTGGAGGAGAGAGTACAGAAGTTGAGATAATGAAAGGGGAGGAACAGGAGGTGGATAAACCAGAAGATGATAGTCGTAGTAATTCATCTTCTAAGAAGGGAAGCTCATCGAATGGTAAGAAGTCGGGGCTGTTGGACAAGCCCCGACCCACAGGTGTAAAATCCATTTCTTCAGGTGATGTGAAGAAAGTGTCTCGGACACAACTGGACTCTGAAGAATCAACAAAACCCAATGTTAAGGGGAAAACTCCACCTGAGAAACCTCCCATCAATAAGGGGAAAGTTAAGACTCTGAAGAAACCAAACACGGGAGTCTTACCCATGAAGAAAGGGAAAGGATCAAAGCTACAAAATGGAACCGAGGATGCTTCCGAGTCGGGGTTAGGTAATCCTGATCTTGGGCCGTTTCTACTCAAACAAGCTAGGGATTTGGTGTCTGCAGGAGACAATCCCCAGAAAGCTCTTGAACTAGCACTTCGAGCAGCCAAATCGTATGAACTTTGTAGCAGTGGAAAACCCAATTTAGAATTGGTCATGTGTTTACATGTCACTGCAGCTATATATTGCAGCCTAGGCCAGTACAATGAGGCAATTCCTCTTCTTGAACAATCAATTGAGATTCCAGTGATTGAGGAAGGCCAAGAGCATGCCCTGGCTAAGTTTGCTGGTCATATGCAGTTGGGTGACACTTATGCCATGCTAGGACAGCTTGAGAACTCAATAACCTGTTACAGCACTGGTTTTGAAGTCCAGCAACGAGTTCTTGGAGAAACAGATCCTAGAGTTGGCGAGACATGCCGGTATTTGGCTGAAGCTCATATGCAGGCATTGCAATTTGATGAAGCTCAGAGGCTATGCCAAATGGCTCTTGACATTCACAGAGAGAACGGTACGCCGGCTTCTCTTGAAGAGGCAGCAGATAGGAGGCTCATGGGTCTCATATGTGAAACAAAGGGAGACCACGAAGCTGCTTTGGAGCATCTTGTTTTAGCCCGTATGGCCATGGTGGCAAATAGCCAGGAGGCAGAGGTGGCTTCTGTTGATTGCAGTATTGGAGATGCATACTTATCTTTGTCTCGATATGATGAAGCTGTTTTTGCCTATCAGAAAGCACTTACAGCTTTTAAGACAACTAAAGGAGAGAATCATCCAGCGATTGGGTCAGTCTTTGTCCGGTTGGCTGATTTGTATTACAGGACAGGGAAATTAAGGGAATCAACATCATACTGCGAGAATGCCCTTCGAATCTATGAAAAGCCCATGCCAGGGATTCCCCCGGAGGAGATTGCCGCTGGCCTCACTGATGTTTCTGCCATCTATGAATCAATGAATGATCTTGATCAGGCAATCAAGTTGCTGCAGAAGGCCTTAAAAATATACAATGATGTCCCTGGTCAGCAAAGCACAGTAGCTGGAATTGAAGCTCAGATGGGAGTTATGTACTACATGTTGGGGAATTATTCAGAATCTTACAACTCCTTCGGCAGTGCCATTTCGAAGCTACGCATATGTAGAGACAAGAAATCTGCCTTCTTCGGCATTGCTCTCAATCAAATGGGGCTGGCTTGTGTGCAACGCTATGCTATAAAGGAGGCTGTTGAGTTGTTTGAAGAAGCCAAAAGCATTTTAGAGCAAGAGTGTGGACCGTACCACCCTGATACACTCAGCGTATACAGTAATCTCGCAGGCACTTATGACGCAATTGGCAGGTACGCAATTGTCAAAATCCCCAACACTCCTCTCCTGCCAGAAGGAAAGACATGCTTATACTTGTTTGATTTTAGGTTTTTTTTATTGATGAATGGAGAAACTGTTCAACTTGTTTCTAATGGTGTTTGTATCGTGTAACATGATGTTAAAGCAGGTTGGATGATGCCGTTGAAATACTGGAGTATGTTGTTCAGACGAGAGAGGAAAAACTGGGGACAGCAAATTCTGAGGTAGATGATGAGAAGAAAAGGTTGGCTGAACTATTAAAGGAAGCAGGAAGAGTTGAGAGCAGAAAAGCCAGATCATTAGAAACCCTTCTTGATGCCAACCCTCATCATAATTCTAATGCTGAGGGATTTAAGGTATGAATATGCTAAACATGAATTTATGTACTTTATAATATATTATAAATGGAGAAAGAAATGAAAGAAAAAAGAACACAGAGCTATGTTTTCTTTTCCCTTTTCTTTTTTTGTTGGATAGATTCTTGGCATGGAGATGGGTATATATAAATACTATATTGATAATAAAAATGGGTGGACAGTGGGAGTTTGGGGGTGAAAGAAATGTACTATTTATTGTACTTTTATATTTGATTAAAGGTTACTTTTAAGTCACTGTCGTTTGTGATTATTATTATTGGTAAAAGTAAAGATTCTTTGTTGGCATTTTCTACTTAAATCAAGTTCAGCTGCCATTTTCTATGAAAATGTTATGCGAAACCATATCACTATTAACAATCAAACAGGCTCATCAAGCAGGAGAGTTGTTAAGGGTAAATGAGGAACATATCCTGCCTGTTTTAGTTCTAGTGTCAAACTATCTATTACAGGGTATATCTCTTCTAACTGATGGTGTGAACAATCACCCGCAACAAATACATGTATGTCATTATCAATTTCAATCCAACTACATCCAGGTTGCTTTTTAAGCCCCATGTCTTTAATTTCTGATCTAACCTTGACAACTTCATTTGCTTTCCCCAAATCTTCAAGAAGATTTGAGAGGAGGACGCGATAACCGATGCTTGTGGCATCAAGTTCGAATAAGTGATTGGCCACAACCTTAGCCAGCTTTTCATCACCATGACTTCTGCAAGATCCAAGAAGTGAACCCCAGATACGATCATCAGGCTCACAAGGCATGTCCATGACCAGATCATATGCCTGACTAAGGTGGCCAGCTCGACCTAGAAGATCAACCATACAAGTATAGTGCTCAACTTGAGGCTGAAGTTTGTATTCTTCAACCATGCTTTGAAAAAAATTACATCCCATGTCAACCCTCCCAGCATGGCTGCAAGCAGAAAGAAGGGATGTAAAAGTTACAAGGTCGGGTTTCATGCCTGCATGCTGCATTTTTACAAAGGAAGCAAACATTTTGTCCATGTCACCGTGCATTCCTAAAGCGGATATTATCGTATTCCAAGATACTTGATTTCTTTCATGCATGTTCTCGAATATAATCCATGAGTAATTGATGTCACCACATTTGGCATAAGCAGCAATCAGAGAATTACTCACAAGAACATTGGAATTCCACCCTTGCCGTATTAAGAAACAATGAACCTCCTTACACAGAATCCTAACTGACAAGTGACCACAAACAGAGAGAATACATGCAGTTGTTACAGAATTGGGTCTAATTCCTTCACGCTGCATGTCACAAAATGCTGCTAAAGCTTCATCCACCCACTCATTCTGAGAATATCCACATATTAGGGCATTCCATGCAACCAAATCCCTGAAACGTAATCTGGAAAAAATATTTTGTGCAGACTCTATATCTCCACATTTTCCGTACATATCAACTAGAGAACTACCAACATAAAAATCGGAAACGCATCCTGTTTTAACAGCTAAACAATGGATTTCCATGCCTTTAGCCTTGAGAGCCAAGGATGAGCATGAGCGCAACACAGCCAAAAGCATCTGAGAATCAGGGAAACCATATTTGGACATGAAGTTACAGAACAGTTCCAGTGCCCTAAAGGGGAAATCATTCTGAGCAGAATTTGATATAACTGCACCCCACATTACCAAGTTATCACTATGAGATCTTCTGAAGATTTTCAAAGCAGATTCAGGATAACAACATTTGAAGTACATCTCTATAAGAGCAGTTTGAATTCTGGTGTCGTTTTCTAATCCAAAGGCAAGTATCAATCTGTGGATCTGTTTTCCTAAGCTTAAATCAAGTAACTGTGTGCACAAAACTAAAGCAGCCACCAATGTTGAAGAGTCTGGTTCAATTTCTAACTCTAACATCTCAACAAATAATTCCTGTGCCTTTGACAAACACTCATTAGAGACATACCCCATAATCATGACATTCCAAATCACAGTATTTACTCTCACTGATTCTTTATTTACTATACTATTGAAAACATGCTCAGCATTTCTCACATCTCCACATTTCATGTACATTTCAATCAATCCACTAACCAGAAACTCATCATTTTCCAATCCATTTTTCAAAACAAATCCATGAATTTCTCTTCCAAGAATCAATGACTTGATCGAAGCACATGATGAGACAGCAGAGAGACAACCTACCCGATTTGGGAACAACCCGTGTTCCTTAGTCATCAAACTAAAGATCATCAGTGAACCCAAGTAATCCTTTGATTGATAGAACCCGGAAATCATGGAATTCCATGAGACTAAATCTCTTTCACCCATTTTCTCAAAAACCTGAACTGCATCCTTAATTTCCCCACATTTGAAGTACATACCCAAAAGTGCATTCACAACATAAACATCAGCCAAAAATCCTAACTTTAATACATGACCATGGATTTGCCTGCTGCTTTTAACATCCGAAAGCCCACCAAATGATTTAATCACACAAGGAAAGAACTTAAAATCTTGAACTTGGAAACCATTTCGAAGCATTCTAACATAAACCCTTATAACATCTTCAAACAACCCCTGTTCACTAAACTCCATAATAAGCTTATTGCTTGAAAAACCATCTTTGTTTTGTGGTTTCAGAGATGGGTTTTCATGGAAATTGAGGGAAGTGAAATGAGTCTGAGAATTGCTAGAAAGAGAAGATTTTTTTATAAAAGAAATATTTTTGGAGAAAAGAGGTACCGTAGAAAACAGCTGAAGCTTTTCTGGATCCTTAGAGTGATTTCGTAGGTGAAATGAATGGTGGTGGTTGAATAGTTTCGTAGCTTCCATTTCTGCGTTACTCTTCGTAGTCTTAGAAGAGACGTCTAAAATAAAACCGCACATAAAATAACTTTTTTAAAGGGTTTTTTTCCCCCTAAAACCTCGGGTCGGGGCTTACGGTACAAAATGCTGCGTTTTAACAAATCTCACAAAAGGGGTTTCTTTTTAAGTTTTAACGCAGAGCTTCCCACTCGCCATTCAAAATAGAAAGCTCGCTACAATTTGGCTCCTTCGATTGGGGGAAAAAATTGGATTTTGAATGGAAAACAAACAGTCCAGTTCTCCGGCAAGCTTCGTTGATTCGACAGTGGTAAGTAATTTTCATCCTGCATGCTTTTCGATTTTTTAATTGTTTTCTTCAACTCTAGCTAATAATATTAATATATATACACACACCTGCGTTTAGGTTCCTGGGGATGTGGTGCTCGACCTCTCCTCCATGACCAGCCAGACCATCAAACTAGGTGGTGGTCTCCGTCAGGTCTGTCTGTTTCACTCTCGACCCTGTATATATTTTTGGCTTCAAAAGTTTCTTTAATGATAATGAAAAGTGGGTGGATTTCTTTTTACCTAGGATTGTGATGCTATTTCTGCTATGAAGGCCGGAACACTTAGGTTCTCGAAACCAAATAAATACTGGATTGAAAGTTCGCAAAAAAGGGTTAGCTTCATGCTTTATTTAGTTCCTTATTTATTACAAAAAGGAGTGAATGCTGCATTGTTGTTTACTGTCAGTACAAAGCTATTTTATTACAGGGCGCCCTGTATTTTCGACATCAAATTGTGAGTGATGTAGTCATTTCTTTATCTTTAAACAGTATGTGCCTTGCGTGGAAGATACTATCCTTGGTATTGTGGTGGACTCTAAAGCAGATGTAAGTCCTCATCTGATTGTTAGCTGTATGTTAAATACTTTAGCAGTTCCAGTTCGCTTTTGTCTTTGTATTGTTTGAAATATTTGTGTTTGCGTTCTATTTGAAAGGTGTTCCAGGAGAGGAATCAATTTGGTTCTTCTGTTATGTTTGGAAGAGTGAATAGACTATGCAAAGAAATTGAGAGTTCTTTTCATTTTTTTTCCTTCTTCTCTTGAGTTTGTCTTTATGACCATGAAGAGTGGTAGGTGATACTGTTATATGATAATGGCTTCCAAAAAGAGAGGGAGCTCCGTCTTTAGGAATAACAGGATAAGGGAAAAATGAAAGTCCGATTATGTTACTAGTGCCTTATTGTAATAATGTAAATTGCCCGTTTATTCTCTTTGATGGGTGAATGAAAAGAAAAAGAAGATTGCATGAAATGACCATGATGATGTGTTGATGTGTAATTGATAGATACTAACTGGAAATTTAGGAGCTTATTCACAAAGATCACGTTAGAATTTGCAGGTCCAGTATGAAAATTCTAAGATGGATGAGATCTTATAATAATGAATAAGTAACAACTGCTTTCCAGTAGAACTTAGTATTAGGCTTTTGAAAAGAAGTTGATCTCCACATAAGATGCTGCTTTTGCATGTACCTGGTCAAGTTTGGTTTCTATTGCATTATTGCCTTCCTTTCCTTCTGCATCCCATCAACTTCAATAGAATGTGCGAAGAGAAAACTGTTGATTTAGTGAGAAAAATCTCGATGAGGTTAGTCAAGGAGGTATTTAGCTGACAATGGAGCATTTGGTATGGTAAACAATGAAACAAGGAGGACATAAAATTAGATTAATTTCTTGATAAAAATTTATTCTGATGTCACTTCCTAATATTGTTGGTTTCAAGATGTTTACTGCCTAAAAATTGTCTATGCTTACAACTAGCTATATGTGAGAATTTGCCACTGGTGAAGTACTGTGGCATGGTATTATGCTTTCAAGGAATCTGCTACAACTTTGTGACTGTCAGATTCACCTTGTGTAGTGAAACTTGTTTGAATTTCATGATGAAAGAAGAAAGAATAAAATTGGATGGAGGAGATTGATAGACACTTCCACTGTTGTATTCTTCACCTTGAAGTAACTAACACAAGCAAAAAACTTTATTGCTTTGAAGCTAATTATATATTGTACCCTGTTTGAATATGGCTCTCTACCATGTCCTTTCTAGTTGCAATTATCCATATTTTGATGTGAGCTGTTTATATAAACATAATTTTTCTTGTATTACATAATCTTAAAAAGGTAAACCTGCTTTTCTGAACTGGAAACTACCTTTTCTCATTATTTATTTTATTGTACATTTGTTCCTTCCAGAATTTTCTGATTGACATCAAAGGACCTGCAATGGGTTTTTTGCCTGTGCTTGCCTTTGAGGGGGGGACCAGGAGGAATATACCAAAGTTTGAGGTATGGATACTTTCAGTTTATGTTTCGATTTACCAGCCATTGCATTTCATCTAGATGTTCTTATCCAGTGATAACTCATGGACAGATATTAGTGGAATCTTCTCATAATTCAATCTTATTTTCAATGCGATTGATTGGACTGTACCAGTTGGAGGTACATTATTTGCTGAGGAAAGCAAGCCCAGCCTTGTTTGACCCCTTGGACTTTCCAGAACTATGCAGAGCATCTCTGGTTTATTGATGTTTGAGTAACTTCATCAAAGTTTTTGATGGCATAAATCAGAATATCATAGAGTGAATATTTATACAAATATCATATTTCAACTGAATTTCCTTTCTTTGTGCACCAATACACAGATGCATAATTGTTTGGTTGTATCTTCTGTGAGATTGATATTTCATCATTTCTAGAATTTTTGTGATGCTCACTAACAATGTTTTGAGATTAATTCTCGCAAATCTTGAAGTTTAAAATCAGAATGGGATTGTTTTCTGAATTTTATGTACACATGTTTTCAATTATTAATATGGTATTTTGTCTCAGTCATGCTTCCTTGTGTATAATTCTCATTGTTACAGGTTGGTACTCTTCTTTATCTTCGGGTTGTGAAGGCAAACTTTGGCATGAACCCTGAATTGTCCTGCACTGATGGTTAGTCAATATGCTTTATATTTGTCACAATTTTGCGTTCTTTCCTTGTGAATGTCTTAGTTTTGTTTAGACGTTACCTTTAAAGTCTGTTATGTATAGCCAGTGGAAAAGCTGCTGAATTTGGCCCCCTCAAAGATGGATACATGTTTGAAACTTCAACTGGCCTGTCGAGAAAGTGAGTCAGCTCTTTATTTATTTGAGATACTTGACTTTCTATTTTTATCAGTGCTCATTTTAGCTCTTTTCTTCAAATCACTTAGGTAGCTTTTAGGTTTTTCATTTGGGTGGAATAATTCTCTTGGTCATCTTCTTCTCTTTTTCCCATTACAGGCTGTTAAGTTCACCAACATGTCCGGTTCTTGAGGCTCTTGGCAAGAAACTCTCCTTTGAAATAGCTGTTGGCTTAAATGGCCGGGTTTGGGTATGATTCTTGAGTCAGTAATTTTTATTGTAGTTATTTAAGCTGCATCTTCTTATTTTTAACAAGTAAATGTACTTGGGAGGTCCCTGTATGATAGGGACCTAATCAAATTATTCCTCTATTATTAAATGGATCAATTTAGTCCATATACTATTAAAAAGAATCAAATAAGGCCAAATTAGAATAGAGTTAACTTTTACTGTTTAAAAAAATATCATTTACCATTTAACAGAATTAATATTTTTAAAAGTTTTTATCTTCTATAAATGAAATCTTTTGTTTGGAATGGAACTGTAGCTGAAAAGAATAATTTTCAAGATATTTTTTTTGTACAGAAAATGTAAACTTTATTACAGTTTGGACTTATTTGATTCTTGTTAATAGTATAAGGATTAAATTGATCAATTTAATAATAGAGGGACTAATTTATTCTAGTCCTGATGATACAGGGACCTCATAGGTGCTTTTTAACATGTTCTGGTTCCTTTCCATTATCATGTCAACTTAAAAAATAATTCAGACACCTCCTAAGCAACTGATTTTTCTTTTTTAAATGCAAGAAGTTAGAACTCTATTGAAAATTTCCTTAACACTAAGACTACTCAAAAGTTGGTGCATTATTGAAGGTGAATGCTGCCTCTCCAGACACCATTGTTGTTGTTGCTAATGCAATCATGAACTCGGAATCCCTAAGTGGAGCACAACAGATAATTATGGTGGATCATTTACTTAAGAACATTCAATGATGAGTTGGGAAATTTTATGGATAACTTCTAATCTGTGGTGAATGGTCTTTCCTTTTTGAATCATTTGGTCTGATTTTCGTTTATTTTTATGGAACTGGCATAAATCTCAATGTTTATTGGTGCAGCTGTATGATCTGATGGACTCACTGGTCGTCGTGTTGCTACGAGAGACAAAAAAATGAACAGCGAGTCAAAGTTATTGGCCTTATATGCATAAGATGAACATGTAAAGATCATTTGGCCTTGTTCAATTGCAATCATGATTGCAATATCTTGAATGTTGGCATGTGTTTCGCTTTATTGAGTATTCCTCTATAGAACTTTGAATTATCCTAGAAGGTAGCTGAGAAACACAAAAAGGCAGTGGTGTATTTCATTTGCTATAAAATCCATTTCTCTTTCTATTGAAAATTGCTATATATATATATTGGTTCATTAGTGGAATAGGAGCTAAAATGGCCACCCAACGGCTCAGAGAGATTTGGTCATTGACAACTGAGATAAACGAGGTTACATCTGGCTTAGAAAAAGAGCTATAAGTGCTTAACCTCAAATGCCATAGACAACTTAGAAAAAGTGACTATAGCCTAGTAGTAACAGACGACATAATAAATGCTCCAAATAAGTCTTAAGAAAAAAAGATTCTAATCGTAATCGAAAGATTTTTAGACTAATAATTGAAATCATTTAATTTAAATTTGTTAAGGAGAGGTGGGAATCTTAGATTCTCAATGAAGGTTGAGGATTTGTTTCTCAATTCTATGAACAGAATCAACGAATTCATGGAGGGGGTGTATCTCGATTGGTGAAAATACAACTTACAATAGTTTATGGAAAAGGTATTAGTATTGTGCATAATATTAACTGTGGATATTGTGTCTATGGAGATTCAAATCACCAATCAAGGCTTATATAACTTGTTAAATTTATTTTATTAAATTTAGGTTTATTATAAATGCAATTTTTCAGTTACTAGCTACTAAGTGAATTTTTTTTTATTTTATAGTGTCATTTCAATAAATTTAACAAAAGAAAGTTTTAACAAGGTTAACAACTGGATTTATATTTTAAAATCTAAAAAGTAGAGAGATTAAATTCTTGAAAATAAAAGTACATGGACTAAATTCAATAAATCCAAATTTGTGACACTTAATGGTATATTTTAACTTAATTAAAAATTATTTAAATTGAATTAATTTTATTAAATTGATTTAAGTAGATTAAAAAAATTCAAATGATGATTGAAATCCGATTAAACTGATAATTGAAAATCATGTAAAGGAGATTTGGCCCGAATTAATTTTTCCAATGCAACCAGCTTTCGTTCTGGCAGCTTGATTATTAACAATGTCATGCTGACATTTGAAAATGTTCATCATATGAAAAATAAAGGAAGAGGTAAGATATGAGAGATAACTACAAAAATCTATATAAGCAAAACGTATGATAGACTGAACTGAAATTACTTCAACTTTATCCTAATTAAATTAGGCTTTCATATAAGGTGGGTTAATTGATTTATGATGTGTATTACTACTGTCAAATACGAGTTTACTCTTAATGGTGATGAAGTAGGTCCAATTATTCCTCGTTGTGGTTTGCACTAAGGAGATCCACTTTCCCCCATTTATTTATTTATTTGATGTGCTGAAGGTTTGGGTTTTATTTTTCAATAGACAGAGTGAAGAGGTGATTTGCATGGAATTTCCATATGCAACAATAGTCCCACCGTTTCACATGTATTTTTTTGCGGATGATAATTTTTTTTTCTTTTGGGTTAATGAGTCAAAATGTCTAAGTGGTGAAGCAAATGTTGATCACTTATGAGTTAGTTTTGGGATACGCAATCAATTTTCGAAAATCGAGAATTGTGTTGAATTCAAATATTGTATTAGTAGATAGACAGATTAATCTATTTTGGGCATGGAGGTTCTGCTTGATTATGGTCACTATTTGAATCTTCCATTTTTTATTGAGCATAATAAGAAGCGTTTTTCTTCATTCGAGATAAATTATCCTATCGTATCTTAAGCTAGAAGAACAAGTTGTTATCAAAACCACAGGAAAAAATCATAGTTAAAATGATTGCACAAGCACTTTTAGTATATTGCACGAGCGTGGTTCTTATTTCTCTAAATACTCGCAAAGCACGGTAGAGGATGATGAACTCTTTGTGAGAGTCAAATTCAAGTGGTACTACTCGTATCCATTGGGCTTCTTGGAACAAACTATGTATTGCAAAGAAATATGGTGAAATGGGCTTTTAGAATCTCCATTGCTATGCTTGGTAAGCAAGGATGGAGGTTTATCTCTAATCCAAATTCTCTCCCTAGTAGAATCTTCAAAGCCAAATATTTTTCGAGGGATATTTTTATGATGTGGTTAAATGTACTAACCCCCTATTTATTTGGTGAAGTATATGTGCTGTCAATAATTTATTGTTGAGAAGTACTCGGTGGAGATTTGGGAATGGTAGGTCAATTTCAGTTTTTAATGACCTTTGGCTTGATGACAATTCTAATCTTCATATTAATACAACCCCTTTGCCGAGTATGGAAAATTAGCGAGCCAATGAACTATTGTAAGAAGACGGCACAACTTGGGATACTAATCTAGTTGAAGGCTTGCTGGCGCCTACCGATGCTAGGCATGTTTTGAAGCAGCCAATCGATATTCATCAGCCTGATGATACATTAGTCTATCATTTTAACAAGCAAGGAGTATATACTGTGAAGTCAGGCTATTGTATTGCCTTTGGTATGTTCACCAATTTGCACATTCATATGTTTGACGGTCCCTAGTTCAAGGTATGGTACTCAAACCTTCCGCCAAAGGTAAAAGAATTTTTTTGGAGGTCTTTGAGAAATTTCATCCCATGTTGAGAAAGGCTGCAATTTACCCCTAGTTGTATTAGATGTGGAGCATGTTAAGATATGATACGAACTAATCTTTTATTAAAACTCTTGAAAACTTCAGTACAAAGTTGCTGTTTATTTATAGAGCAGGAAGGTTAAACTGCACTAACTGACTTTAACAACAGACGTAATAGTTTGTTTATTAACTAACTAGTTAACTGATTATAGTTATAACATTCTCCTGGTTCGGTTTGAATTTTTCACTTTGATCACACAGTTGAACTTTTAAATCCTGTCGAAAACCAGCAAACTGCTTTGGAGGTATGGGTTTTGTGAGAACATCAGCTATCTGTCTTGCAGAGGGAACAAAATTGACCTAGAGAGCTCCTGCAGTAACTTTTTCTCGTATGAAATGATGGTCAATCTCGACGTGCTTCATGCGTGCATGATGGGTTGGATTGGCGGCCATGGAGACAGTAGACGTGTTGTCACACCAGACAACTGGTGTTTGACACAAAGAGACCCCGACCTCGTCAAGTAACTGTTTAATCCATAATAACTCAGTAACGCAATTAGCCAAACTGCGATACTCAGCCTCAGAAGTTGACCGAGATACAACTGATTGCTTTTTAGAGCACCATGCAACTGGATTGGGACCAAGGTAAATTACGTACCCCGTGGTGGAACGCCTATCTTCAACCGAGGCAGCCCAATCTGCATCCGAGTAACCCACTAACTCGCACTGCCCTTTGGAAAAAAATAAACCATGGTCCATAGTCCCAATGAGATATCTCAGAACACGTTTTACTGCTTTCCAATGATCATCACTAGGAGAGTTCATATATTGACTTAGCTTGTTGACGCAAAAGGCCAAGTCGGGACGTGTAACACACAAATATTGAAGCATGCCAACTATGCTTCGATATAGCTGACCATCAGCAAACAATGAATGACCATCAGATGTAACAAGTTTTTGGTTACTCACCATGGGTGTTGGAGTGGATGCAGCTCCTGTCATCTCCGTTTTCTGAAGAATCTCTGAAACATACTTTCTTTGACTGAGGAACAGTCCCTGAGTTGTGTGATGAACCTCAATCCCTAAGAAGTAGTTCAGTTGCCCCATATCTTTGAGTGCAAATTTTTCGTGCAGTAAGCGAACAACAGTGTCTATCTCCTCATCAGAACTCCCTGTGATTACAATATCATCAACATATGCCATAAGCAGTAATAGATGTCCACCAGATGAGCGAATGAACAAAGATGGATCTGCTTTTGAAGCCCGAAAACCAAGATGAGAAACAAGATGCTGTTTGAGTGTCTGAAACCAAGCACGAGGGGCTTGTTTCAGCCCGTAAAGCGCTTTGGTCAGTCTGCACACAAGTGTCTGCCCATTAGCTCCTTTTATTTCAAACCCAGGAGGTTGAGCCATATATATCTCCTCTGTCAGATCACCATTAAGAAAAGCGTTATTCACGTCAACTTGCCTTAGAACCCAGCCATGCATGACTGCAATAGATAAAACTGTTCTAATTGTTGCTGCTTTAACAACGGGGCTAAATGTGTCTCGAAAATCAAAACCCGGGTGTTGAGAAAACCCTTTGGCCACCAACCGCGCCTTATACCGCTCCACAGTGCCATCAGCCCGCTTTTTGACCTTAAAAAGCCATTTGCAGCCAATAATCTTTCGATTGTCAGGGAGAGGGCAGAGATCCCACGTCTTGTTGCGAAGTAGGGCCTGTAACTCCTCTTGAACAGCAGTTTGCCAGCAGCCATGTTGCATGGCATCATGAATATTAGTAGGAGTCTCTGGAACCTCATGACTAACACTACTAAGATATGCCTTTGGTTTATAAATACCCGCTTTGCTTCTGGTAGTCATTGCATGTGAGTTTACAGGCAACGAACTAGGTTCAGTAGGAATAGTAGGGCCAACTGAAGACTGGTGTAAGCTGGTATGTAACCGAGAACCATGATCTGAATTAGTGCTGTCAGAAAGCAAATTATTACTGAAGGAGACCATTGGACTGTGCTGTCGAGCTAAAGTATTACAAGGCTCAGGTAAAACTGATGTAGTGGATGGAGCTGAAACAGTTGGGCTGGAATGAAGAACCAGCAACTTGGAGCTAGAAACAGAAGCAGGAGGTTGAGCAACTGTTGTCTGGGAGGGAGACTGTTTGAACGGAAACTCTCCTTCATGAAAAGTAACATGGCGAGAGATATACACCCGACCATCAACTGCCTGACAACGATAGCCTTTATGACTAGGGGAATACCCTAGAAATGTACATGGACTGGATCTAAACTGCAACTTGGAGTTATTAAATGGCCGTAGATTAGGAAAACACAAGCAACCAAATACCCGTAGAAAACAATAGTTGGGACGCTCATGAAACAACTTTTCATAAGGGGATACCCCTAAGGGAGAAGTAGGCAACCTGTTCACCAAGAAAACAGCACTAGAAAACGCATCATTCCAGTAGGTGATGGGTAGACTTGCGTGAGCCATCATAGAGAGACCGGTTTCAACAACTTGCCTGTGTTTGCGCTCTACCAGACCATTCTGTTGAGACGTATATGGGCATGTGACACGTCGAATAATACCATGATGTAACAGATAACCAGCCAAAGATTGAAACTCTCCACCACCATCAGTTTGCAAAGCTTTCAACTTGCACCCAAGAAGCCGTTCAGCTTGTCTATGAAAAAGAGGAAACACACTCAGAACATCAGACTTTCTTTTAAGAAAATATATCCACGTATATCTTGAATAGGCATCTGTGAAAGCAACATAGTAGCGAAAGCCATTTGATGTGACTGGAGCAGGTCCCCAAACATCAGCAGCTACTAGTTGTAATGGGGCAGTGTATTCAGAATTAGAGTGTGCAAAAGGTTGCTTGCGTTCCTTCCCTAAATGACAAGCAACACAACAAGCAGTATTTTTATTTTCAACAACTGAGATATTACATTGAGTCAACGCTTTTTTAAGCGTGGCATTACAGGGATGCCCTAGTCTATAATGCCAAACATCAAGTGGTACCATAGTGCTGGCAGTTAAACAGTGAGCAGAGTTCATCTTTGAGTCAGAAGCATTCGAGTGTAGCTTGTATAACCCGTCACTTACAGAACCAGCAAGAAGAACCTTTCTCGTCTGTAGATCACGTACTTGGCACTGTGTGGGATAAAACTCAAACATCACATTATTATCCTTGGTAAATTTGGAAACAGAAAGCAAATTCTTTGTTATGCCGGGAACATGCAGCAACGACTTCATAAGCAAAGGTCGTGATCGAGTAATTAAGGATGATTGACCCATTGACATAACAGGAAGAGCGGATCCATTACCCACATAAACTTTACCTGGACCGTTGTACGGTATAGTTTCACTGATTGATGCCCCTGAATTGGTCAGATGATGAGTGGCTCCAGAGTCGGGGTACCAGGCATTATCCGCCACCGTTCCAGGAGTTGTAAGAAAGGCTTGAGACTGTAGAGTTGGAGTGGATGCAGAGACCTGAGACACGTTACCATGCTGTGGAGAGGCAGGAAGAAATGGATTAGACCAGTTAGAAATTTGAGTAGGTGGACAATACCAACCTGGGGAAACATTCGGATTCACTGCAGGTGTAGGGCCGACCCAAGATGGAGTCGGATAACCTACTCCAAACATACTGAGATTTGCTTGAGGGGCTGAAGAAGGTCTGTAACCTATACTTTTATATGACGCATCGAAGCGATGGTAACACCGATCAACAAGATGCCCGGTCTTCCCACACAACTGACATTGCACTCTTGACCCATACGAACGACCACGCCCACGTCCTCTGTTATTAGAAGAAGGTCGATAATCTGGTGTGGATACATTCTCATTCACAACATTCGGAACCTGACTAGATACTAAATTTGCCGAACTAGGAACCTCACATACGATAACTTGTTGTCGTGTCTTAGCATCAAGAAGAATGGTTGTAACTCCTTGGAGCGTATACGGAACCTGGCTGGAGGTGACAATCGTGATGACGGACTCATACTCAGGTGGCAAGCCATTAAGAATGGCAGTGATGTGCTCATGATCACTAATAATTTCCCCACAGCTCGCAAGACTATCACAATAGGTTTTGATTTTCACAAGAAAATCTTTCATAGAGAGATCTCCTTTCCTTTGTGCATGCAAGGCTCTCCTATACGACATCAACCTAGATGTTGTCTTGCTACCATACAAAGTAACAATGGCATTCCATATTTGAGCACTGGAATCCATACCAATAAGATGTGGCAATACACCCGGACTTACAGAAGATAACAGCCAGGAGGCAAGAGCGCAGTCTTGTTGCTCAAACCTGGCAAACTCCGGATTCTCCTGAGGAACCCCACTTTGATCCATAACCTGTTGAGGCGGAGCAGTCGTGCTTAAGTCAAGAAAATGCTGTAGACGATGGGTTTTGAGCGCCAAAAGAATCTGCTGACGCCATAGCAAATAGTTATTATCATCAAGCAATACGCTGATTTTCTTGGTTGCAAAAAAACGACTATCAACAATTCCATCAGCAAGATTAGACACCATTGTATAAGCAGCGGATTGCACACCAGAAGGACTGGAAGGCAGATCCATCAAACACAAAAATAAGAAAAGAAGAAAAAAAAACTACAAGAAGTAATAAACCTCTGATACCATGTTAAGATATGATACGAACTAATCTTTTATTAAAACTCTTGAAAACTTCAGTACAAAGTTGCTGTTTATTTATAGAGCAGGAAGGTTAAACTGCACTAACTGACTTTAACAACAGACGTAATAGTTTGTTTATTAACTAACTAGTTAACTGATTATAGTTATAACAGAGCACGGGAAGACACTGACCACATTTTTCTTAGCCGTCCAATAGAAGTTACCATTTGGCAGCTTGCGCGCTTATACCACCCTCACCTTCCATGTGACTTGTTCTATAGTTTATTGGAGAGAGTTGTTATATTATGGAGCTTTTCTTTTTTTTTTTTACAGGATTGGGATGCTTCCAGGTTAGCTTTCTGTTGTGTGTAGTGATGTTGTGTCTTGGTCTCAACCGCCACCAGGATGAGTAAAATGTAACATCGATGCAGCAAAGTTCGAGGATCGACGGATTGCAAGTTTTGTAGTAATAGCACGAGATGAATATGGTAACTTCTTGAAGGCTCGGCCAAGTCATGTCCCTGCTTCAGTAGAACCATTACTAGCTGAGGCTTTCTCCATTCGAGAAGCACTTGCATGGCTTAAAGGAGAGGGTATGGTGAATGTTATGATGGAAATAAATTGTTTATATCTTTTTAATAATGTTTAGTCACAACATTTGGATTTCTTTGAATTGGAGTCTGAATTGATGATTGTTGATTTTTGAAATCTAAATTTAGAAATCTAGCATAACATTGAATTTATCATAGTACTAATAAGGTTACTCATCAGATCGTTCAAAATAACTTTATTTTATGCAAGCCCTCATAAAGTGGATGTTATTCCCCCTTATTTATCGAACTCTCTCATGTTAGACATTTATACTAATGCAAAAGGGTTAGTTTAGGTGCATGCAATATATATTATTTTTCTTTAGACTTAATATATATTTTACCCTATTTTACCTGTGGAACTTGTCCTTTTGTATCTGGTTGGTCCCTAATATTTTTGGACCTAGTTGGTATTTGAACTTGTATTTCGTCAACTAGGTTGGTAACTCTACACTAATACCATTAGTTTGTACTAAGGTGACACTGATAGTCAATCCAATGATGTCACGTGGTAGCCTCCTAGTATACCATGTGACAAACATAAATTAAAAAGATAGGTATTTTATATATTTTAATTTTTTATAAAATATCAAGTTATTTATATCATTATTTTGAAATTTAAAAATATATAAAAAATTTAAAAAGTATAAATTATTAAAAGAAGTATAAAAAACTTTTTACTTAAAGAAAAAGAATCTATATAGATGGATGTCCAGATTCAAACTTATTTAGACAACTATTTGTTTATATTCGTTCTAAATGTGCTTTTTAATTCTTTTATATATTTTTATAAATTTATATTTTATACAATTTTCAAAATAGAATAACCTAAAAATTGATATTCTATAAAAAAATTTAAAATTTTATAAAATTACTAAAAACATTTAGAATGAAGATACTATTCTTCAAAAAATTGTATTTAACTATTATCTAAACTCGTGATTGAGTTGGTGTCACCCTCAATTGGGTTACCAATTCGGTTAGAAAAATTACGGAAGGGCCCTTACATAATTAAAATAAGTTATACTATTCAATGATTTTTTAGTCTTTTTATTTAAAAACAAATAAAAATATTCATATAGTAGAATTTGAACTCGAAAAAACTACATTAGTAAAACTTTTAATTTGTCACTCAATTAAAGTTGTATTATAATATTTTTCATTCATTTTAATTTTATTATGCATATTTTATTACTTTTATCAGTTTTATATATTAATAATATATTTGATTGAGTTGGTATCATAAGTTAATTCGACTCAAAATTGATGACAGCAAAATGATAAATAATTTAACCTAATTTTTTAATTTTAATATCGTACATTTTATGTGTTGTTATTAATTAGTTTTAAGTCACATGTTTCTTTATTTGTTGTATATTATGTTGGAAAATATGGACATCACATATATAATAATAGTAATTACATGTTATTATTTACTATTATAAAAGATTAACTTAAATTAAAAGTGATCTAATTTGGTTAAGGTTTATTGGGTTTTAGTTATTAAATAAAGTATAGGCTAAATATGTGTAAATACTTTAGTAACTAATTTCTAATTGATGATGGACTGATTAGAAATTAGAGTTATTCTGCAAAAGTTATATATTAGGTTATGATCCCCAAATTACACATACATAAGTTTTCTAATATCTCATCTTTAGAAAAGAAGAAGTCATATTCTTTGAATTACCTATATGCTAATTTGGAAGATCAAAACAACAAGATTGAAGATTTCAAGAAATCAATAGATTCGGATAGGTTTCCGCAATTAGTTTTGTTCTTGATGATTTGATATGATAGATCCTAGTTAATAAAGTTTTATATCAGATCTTGTTTTACGATTTTAAGATATTATTTTTAAAAATATATTTGTGTTCTATATTTGTGATTTTGTTATGAATATTATATTATTAAGTGGATGCCCATCAAGATCAAGATAAGTTTTTATGTACTTTAAATTTTAATAGTAATTAGAAGTAGAGTTCTATTTTATTTATACTTCTTATGTCTATAAATATAGACTTTGGAGAAGCATTGTAGATTATTCTCATTGACTAATAAAATATGTTCTCTCTGTTTATTCTTTGCTTTCTGTCTTTTTATTTTATAATACATCATCAGCACGATTCTCTTTTAATTGTTTTTCTCCATAAATTAAAAAAAAATAACCCCAAATTTGCTAGTATCTATTGCATCCTAGAGGTGCTGTTATTTCAATTGAGGTTTGTGCTCTATAGAACTAAAATATAGCAATAAGCCCAAGGCTTTCCAACAAACAGTTCAAGAAAAGAGGAAGAATTGATGGTTCCGTTAATGGTGTCAATAAAATTAAACGAAGAGAATTCGTTTAATCATGCGACGTGTTTTCCCAACATTGACCATAATAGCATTTTCATAATATTTGCTTGCAACTTCTGTTATGGTATCTACATGCCCAAGCTTTAAGTTAATCTTGATCATTTTCCTACTCAATTTTTATTACAGTACCAAAAAATTTGAATAATTTAATCGTAGTTGATATTTTGTGTGTAACAAGCTAAACCCGACCCAGACATTATGGCTGAATCTGGCGGTGTCACATGATAGGATTTTGAAAACGGTGTCGTTAAGTTAAAACCATACCAGTTCATTAGCCCTTATCGCTTATTATCAATTTCAAAGCTCTCATTCATTTAATCGCTTAGAGGTAAGTCATATTTGTAGCAGTAGCTTTAAAAATCGTTGTGTTTAAAAAACCGTTCAAGATTTTAGAAAACTCTTTGCTTTTGGTAAAATCAGAGTTATATCGCGTTTTGCAGTTATAAAATCATAAAATTGCAGTCTAACCCAAAATAAATAAAAAAACAATCCGTAATGTCCGAATTACATAAAAACCAGAATAAAGAATATAAAAATTAAATCATAACTATAATCAATTCGAACAGGTGGTCACCGAGGGGCTCCGCAGCACCAATCCGCCTAAGACTGTGAATTACCTATACAAAATAAACAGAAAAAAGTAAGTTTACGTAAACTCAGAGTGTAACCCCACACAACCAGAAAATCAGAATCAGTCAGTTACAGATTCGGGTTTAAGCCCATTACAGATACAGATACAGATGTGCAAATCAGGTTCAGAGATCAGATATCCTACCCCCATCCTCTACACACCGTCTCTGACCATCCCTACACACCATGTGGGGTTTAAAACACCCACCCAGCCCTACACATTATGTTGTACCGGCGCGGCACATAGCAGATATTATGCAACCCTGCTGCCAAATAATAGGCATAAACTACCCTTCAGAACACTTCCTCCAATATACATCATTCCACCCCAATAACAGTAACAGAAACATAAATAATTATGCAATTTAACATGCTCAACATGCTACTGATCAGATCACGGATAGTCATATAAATCATCAATCAGACATGCACAGTACTATCATGCTCAATATAGAATATCAGTCAATCAGATCATACAGGTTGAGATTTAGTTAGCCCTTACCGACCCAACATTAGGCCCACAGTCGTTTAGGATGAACCATGCAACCCTAGGGAAAAATTTAGATAAATGGGCCCACATGCCCAGGTGGCTTGCCTATATAGGCCCACACGCCCGTGTAGCCCACACGCCCATGTAGCCCACACACCCAGATTGGCCTTGCCCGTGTAGATCACACGACTTGGCCCAAAATTCACATTCACGTGTGGTGTGCCAATGTGGGCCCACATGCCCAATTTGACCTAGCCCGTATGGCTCACACGGCCACACTACGACCATTGCACTATCGTGTCTTGCGCATGGCCTGGTCTTTGTCGATCACACGGTCGTGTCATCACACACGGCCTACCACACGGTCGTGTGGCTTTGACAGTGAAGTTTTTTGGCTTTCGCTGATTTCCCTTTTTCTGCATTTCGGATACACACCTGATATCGATCTGATGCTAAAGTAATTCCAAGCCTTCTGAAACCTAAAATCAGAATACCCAATACCAATTTAGAGGGTTTATTAACGAATTGACAACAATTCAATAGAACCTCGACTTATCGCTGTCGAAAAGCCTCCGTCCAAACAATTGAAGCGAAACTTACTAATCGCAGCCTTCCCCTACTCCAACAATTGCATAAACAAGAATCAGAAACTATGTTACACTAACATTCCAACATAACCTCTACAAACGATTTCCAACCGAAAATTAACACTCACGAATCGACACCACACTTACCAACATGAGAACGTCCACCAAATAAGGCACGAGGGAGAACGCGAAAGGAGAAGAAAAATATTTCGTTGACAATAAGGGAAGAAAATAGCAGAGGAGAAAAGAGAATTTTGAAGAAGAACGTCAGAATTTGGGAAAGGAAGTCGAAATTTTCAAAAAAAAAAGATATCTGATAACTTCCTAAATCCCTTAATTATCTCTCCACTAACCCACTAACACCTAACTCCTCAGAATTTAAATTCCACCAAAACACTGACACGAAATCGAGCAAAATATCACCTACGCTCATGCAGGGATTCAAACTCAAGACCTCTAGCACACCAATTCCCTTACCACATGAACCAACAAGTTCATTTTGATATGGTTTACCAATAACTAAATATAAGCCCACAAAGTAAGGATAAGGCTTAAGTCAAAAAAATACCAAAATTTACCCCAAGGTAAAGCTTGAACCTAAAACCTCTCACACACACCCAAAACATTTAACCACTGAAGCAAACAGATATCTGTGTCAAACAATTACAGAAACATTAACAAATATTTTGGGGTATTACATTGTGCAAGGCACCGAAGGAAACTATTCTGTCTTTAATGCTCAAACTTTGGTAAAAAAAAGAATTCAAATATTTAATATTATTAATTGCAAAAGAAAATATATTTTGAAATAGTCAAGTGTTTGTGTCAAAATATTTTTTTTATGTTGAATTTAATGTTTATGTGAATGCTAAATTGTTAATTAAGAAATGTAGAATACCTTAATCTCTGACTTTGATACGGAAACTATTGAGGTTTATGCATCTATAAATCCTCATTTATTAATTTAGGTTAGTTATCATAATCATATGTTAGCATGATTAAAATACATATTATGCATGAAATTTATATCTATTAGATAAGGTGATTTGATGCTTTACAAATATTGTATGTATAAATACTCTACGTCTTTGCTTATAAACTTTCATTATAAGTACTTTATGTATTTAATATGCAGTCACTTTAATTTTCGTCATACTATGATCCCTACTTTTTCATTATAAATATCATTCGCGTATAAAATAGAGAAAAATATAGTTTACGAATTGTTTTATTATACACAATTTATATTATGATTAAATTATTTTTATTATAAATCTGTAAATGTTATCATTAATGCAAAGTTGTTTTAATACTTGTAACAGTACTCGTGATAATAACTAGAGTGAAGGCGATGACGATTATAAAATAAAGAATCTATTAGGATGTTTATAACTCTATCCTACTAAATTTGTTGCATTCCTTTAAGTGAACGCAAGCATAAAAAAAATTTAAACCAATATTATTCAAATATTTAGTAGTACAAAATTAGTTGAAAGCTCCAGAAGAGCTAATAAATCAATATCTAAAAAGAACAAAATTTGTGATGGTTAAAGCATTGGTTTTAAAATATATTCATTTTAATGGATCTCATATTGAGATTGTGAATGAGAAAAATATTATATTTCATATGAATCACTATTGCTATAAATATTTATGTTAGAATTAAATGACCCGAATCCTTAGAATTAAATGACCCGAATCCTTATTTAAATAAAATACAGTGGTACAATAAAACAAAAGTAAAATCCATATAGAACTGCAGTTTCTTTATTTTATTTTAGAATAAGGTTTTTTAAACCTTATTAAACTCCATCTATTTTATATTGATTAGAATAAGGTGTTTCAGTCTTACTAGAATATGACTTTATAAGCCTATAAATAGACATAGTCTATTCGTCTTGTAATCATTCGAATTCGTCATAGTAAATTTTCTTCTCCTCTACCTGTGGTTTTTTTCCCGAAAGGGATTCCACGTAAAAATATGTGTGTTCTTTATTTTATTTTATTTTTTCACAAATTGGTATCCAAGCTTCCAAGTTGTTCATCTCGATCAAGGTAATGGCGTCTTTGAAGTATGAAATTTTGCTGTTGGATCGCAACACCAGATTTGCATTATGGAAAATTAAGATGCAAGTAGTTCTTGCGTAGATGGATCTGGAGGATGCCCTACTATGGATAGATAAGATGCCTTCGACATTAACAGGTGAAGAGAAGAAGCGTAAGGATCGAAAGGCGTTAACATAATTACATTTGTATTTTTCCAACGAAATTTTACACGATGAGATGAAAAAGAAGACTGTCGCTGCATTATGGAAGAGGCTAGAACAAATATATATGTTGAAAACTCTAACAAGCAAGTTGCATATGAAGCAACATCTTTATACTCATCGTTTGGAGGAATGTGCGTCTGTACATGAACATTTAACAGTGTTTAAAGAAATTCTCTCAAACTTAGAGGCCATGGAGGTCAGTATGATAATGAAGATCTAGGGTTGATTCTACTTTATTCATTGCCCCTGTCTTATTCAACCTTTAGAAACACGATTTATATAGCCGCAAGTCTCTCACAGTTGATGAAGTTTATGATTCTTTGACCTCGTATAATAAGATGAAACATCTTGTGGTTAAACCCGACCCTCAGAGAGAGGGTCTCATTATTCGTGAAAGACAAGATCGGAATGCTGGTGATGATTGTGGAAGGACACAGGAATGAAATCCTCGCGGTAAATCTAAGGGTAGATCAAAGTCTTCAAATAGAGGTAAAACTTATAACTTCTACAAGAAGAAAAGGCATATTAAATCTGAGTGCTATAAGCTACAGAACAAGATTAAAAGGGAGGCCGCGAATCAAAAGGGAAAACAACCAAAAAATTTTGGTGAAGCTGATATTGTAGAAGACTACAGCAATGATGAACTTCTAGTTGCTTCAGTCAACAATTCTAAAGTGAGCAAGGAATGGATACTTGATTCAAGCTACACCTTCCACATGAGTCCCAATCAGGATTGGTTTACAACTTACGAAACAGTGTCTGAAGGTGTTGTTTTAATGGAAAATAATGCTTCGTGTAAAATTGCAGGTGTTGGAACAATTAAAGTTAAGATGTTTGATGGAGTTGTCAGAACACTTAGTGACGTACTACATGTTCCAGAATTGAAAAGAAATTTAATTTCATTGAGTACTCTTGATTCAAAAGGGTACAGACACACAGCTGAAAGTGGGGCTTTAAAGATTTACAAAGGTTCCCTTGTTGTGATGAAATGGCAGAAAAAGACTGCCAAGTTATATGTTTTGTTGGGTTCTACTATTACTGATGATGCAGCTATCACTTTCTCTTCCTTTTCAGATGATGATATTACTAAACTTTGGCATATGCGCCTAGGGCATATAAGTGAGAATGGCATGGCAGAATTGAGCAAAAGAGGACTTCTTGATGGGTAAGGAATTTGCAAACTGAATTTCTGTGAGAACTGTGTTTTTTGGAAGCAAAAGAGAGTTCGATTCACCAGAGTAATCCATAACACGAAGGGAACGTTGGAATTCTAATCTGTGGAGGTCATCCAAAATGCCTTCGAGAGGTGGAGCTAATTATATGCTAACCTTTATTGATGATTTTTCCAGAAAAGTTTGGGCATTCTTCTTGAAGCAGAAAAGTGATGTGTTTTCTGCATTTAAGTCTTCGAAAATTATGATTGAAAAATAGACGGGAAAACAAATAAAATACCTCCACACAGACAATGGCTTAGAGTTCTGTTCTGATGAGTTTAATAGATTGTGCAAGTCAGAAGGGATTGTGAGACACTTGACAGTTCGCCATAATCCACAGCAAACTGGCGTTGCAGAACAAATGAACAAAATGATCATAGAGAAGGTTCGATGTATGTTATCAAATGCCAACTTACCAAAGTTGTTTTGGGCCAAAGCAGCCTCTACTGCATATTTTTTGATCAACTGATCCCCATCCGTTACCATTGAGAAAAAGAATCTACAAGAGGTATGGTCTGGTAATCCTACTAATTATTTTGATTTAAAGATCTTTGGGTGTCCTGTGTATGCTCATGTTGATAATGAAAAATTGGAACCGATATCCATTAAATGTGTTTTTCTTGGTTATAGAGCTGTTGTAAAAGGGTATAACTTATGGTGTCCTAAAAATAGAAAATTTGTGATTAGAAGAGATGTTGTTTTTGATGAAACTGCTATGCTACCTAACTTATCTCTTAAAGACTCTTCCAATAAAGAAAATCAAAAGTAGGTGAAGCATTAGATTAATACAGAGTCGACTCCTTAAGCCAATACAAAAATTGAGGATAGAGTTGCTTCTTCACCGCAATACTCTATCACTAAAAATAGAACTAGAAGAGAAATTAAACCTCCAAATAAGTATGCTGAGGTTGATCTAGTTGCTTATGTTTTAAATGTGGCTGGAGATATAGATGCGAATCAAGAGCCATCTAATTATTCTGAGGCGGTTAGCTGTGAAGACTCAGAAAAATGGATGTTTTCTATGCAAGAGGAGATAGAATCACTCCACAAAAACAAAACATGGGATTTTGTGAAACTTTCTAAAGGTAAAAAGGTTGTTTGTTGTAAATGGGTGTTTAAAAATAAAGAAGGGACCCTAGGAGTTGAAGAACCCAGATATAAAGCAATGCTTATTGCAAAGGGTTACAGTCAAATTCCAGGAGTGGACTTCACAGATGTGTTCTCCCCAGTTATTAAGTATAGTTTGATTCGAGCTTTGCTTGGTATTGTGGCCATGCATGATTTGGAGCTTGAGCAGTTAGATGTAAAAACTGCATTTTTGCATAGAGAACTTGAGAAAGATATTTACATGCAACAACCAGAGGGTTTTACAGTCTCAAAAAAAGAGGACTATGTTTGCTTGCTGAAAAAGTCCCTTTACAATTTGAAACAGTCACCAAGACAGTGGTACAAGAGGTTTGATTCATTTATGACTTCTCATGATTTCAAAAGAAGTAGTTTTGACAATTGTGTTTATTTTAAGAAAAACAGTGATAGTTCTTTTGTGTATCTACTTCTTTATGTTGATGACATGTTGATAGTAGGAAAAGATAAATGAGAGATAAGAAAGGTTAAAGCCCAACTAAGTGAAGAATTTGAGATGAAAAATTTAAGACCAGCAAAGAAGAAACTTGGTATGAAGATTCTCAGAGATAGAAAAGCAAGTAAATTGTACCTAAGTCAAAAAGGGTACATTGAGAAAGTTCTTTGCAGGTTCAATATGCAGAGTGCTAAGCCTGTTAGTACTCCTTTAGCAGCCCATTTTAGACTTTCATCGGCTTTGTCTCCACAATCAGATGATGAGATTGAGTACATGTCACATGTTCCATACTCTAGTGCAGTGGGATCTCTCATGTATGCTATGGTTTGTTTATGTCCAGATTGATCATATGCAGTCAATGCAGTTAGCAGATACATGGCGAATCCCGGTAAAGAACACTGGAAAGCATTTCAGTGGATTTTAAGATACTTACGAGGTACTACTGATGTTTGCTTATAGTTTGGAAGAACTAGAGATAGAGTCATTGGGTATGTTGATGCTGATTTTGCTGGAGACCTTGATAGAAGAAGATCTCTCACAGGTTATATCTTTACAATCGAAGGTTGTACAATCAGTTGGAAAGCCACTTTGCAAACTATAGTTGCTTTGCCTACCACTGAAGTTAAGTACATGGAAATTACTGAGGCTTGTAAAGAAGTTATCTGGTTGAAGGGACTCTTTAGTGAACTCAATGAAGATCTTCAAATCAGTACAGTATTTTGTGACAGTCAGAGTGCAATCTTCCTTACAAAAGTCAAATGTTTCATGAGAGAACAAAACACATTGATGTTTGGTATCATTTTGTTCATGATATTATTGCTCGTGGTGATATTGTTGTGAGCAAAATTAGTACTCATGAAAATCCTGCAGATATGATGACTAAGCAAAATTAGTACTTATGAAAATCTTGAAAATATGATGACTAATTCACTTCCTATAACCAAGTTTGAGCATTGCTTAGACTTGGTTGGTGTCCATTGTTGAAGTTAAACCCTTAAGGGGTTTTATGGAAGAGGTGGAGAACTTGTTCGTTGAGAGTTCACGATGAAGAACTTGTTCATTGAGAATTCGTGTCAAGGTGGAGATTGTTAGAATTAAATGACCCGAATCCTTATTTAAATAAAATACAGTGGTAAAATAAAATAAAATTAAAATCCATATAGAACTACACTTCTTTTATTTTATTTTAGAATAAGGTTTTTTAAACCTTATTAAACTCCATCTATTTTATATTGATTAGAATAAGGTATTTCAGTCTTACTAGAATATGGCTTTACAAGCCTATAAATAGACATAGCCTATTCCTCTTGTAATCATTCGAATTCGACATAGTGAATTTTCTTCTCCTCTGCCCGTGGTTTTTTTCCCGAAAGGGTTTTCACGTAAAAATCTGTGTGTTCTTTATTTTATTTTATTTTTTCACAATTTATTTTGAAAGGATGAAAAAAAGAGAGGATTGAGTTAGTGATTTATATTTATTATTATTAAATTAAATTGATTGTGACTATTTTTGTCATCTTCCCCATTAAGGGGTTGAAAACAAAATATTTGATTATGAAATATCTACTTAGATTGTGGAATAATTTAAAAGAAAAATATAAGCAATACAATATGGTAATTCTATCTAAAGCACATTATGGTTGGATGCACCTGAAGTTGCAAGTTTTTGAAACTGTGAATATAACTCTACAGTATTCAGAATAAGCTCTCAGTTAAAATTATGTGAAAAATATTACTGATGAGAACTTGCAAAAGAAAACTTATTCAAATTTTCATGCTTCAAATGTGCTATTATAGTAGGAATATCGAGAATTTTTTTTTCAATATTTAATATCATGTTTACTTATGATTGAACAAAAGTTCTTAAACAAGAAACCTAACCATTCGCTAAAGAGAATGTAACAATGTGTAATAAATTCGAAAGATATAATCTTGGATGTGGATGTAGTAAGTTGGACTATAATAAATTTTCTCACCACCAGAAATGGAAAAATGAAGAAAGCAAGAAAAGAGTAAGAATTCCCAATAACTCTTTAAGAAGAGAGACAACTTATGTATGAAAAGTCATTAGTTATGTACCTGTTGTACACCTGGAAAATAGGATTCACTCTCAAAGTTTGCTATTAATAAATTTTGATTGGATTCAAAGTCTACTACTGGAGTTTAATTTGCTTACTTCTTGATAAAATCGTCAAGACTCAACGTAGAACAAAAAAGGTACATCTTTAAATATTAAATTTGCCTTGATATATGGTTTAAATATTTGAGATGTTCATTTTAAGTTTTGATTACATGGGTTATATATTGTTTTAAGTATCTCATTTGTTCATAAAAATGAATATTAAATGATGTTTGTCGCTATAGTAGATTTTAGAATTAAATAATAAATTTGATTAAAACATATCTAGTATGCAAATTTGTATTAATAAACTAATGAATTTTATTCGAATTTGATTTAATTCAAAGAATTGTTGATGGTAGTAGTTCATGTGCGTTTTATATTATTCCATTTGTTAATTAGTTTGAGAAATGACATGAGCAATTGTAAATGAAAAGTTTTATGAGCATGATGGTTGGATTTTGAATTAAATTTCATGCATGTTTATTATGATAATTATGAAAAAATAAATTGTTAGTTTTTCATTATATCATATTTTTATGTTTGAGATATGACTTTTATTCTTATATTTAATTTAGGCTTGTTTCTATACATGATTTAACTAGTTATTCTTAGTAGTTAATTGATTATGTAAAACCCTTATTAAAAGCACTTTAAAAGTATTTTGAATTGATCTCATATCTTGTTGTGGCTAAACAAAATAACGAGTTATTCGTTCAACTAGTTCTACTCTATTCCCCAAAGTGAATGTAGCAATGCATAACAATTATGAAAATTTAACTTATTGTCATTATTGACAAATAGATAAGAAGAATATGGACGATTCAAAATGTTGTCAAATGTTTACTCTTAGTACAAAATGCTTAATGATTTATACTAATTTATCACTCCTTGAAGCAAATCATATCTATATAATCTTATTGGTAAGAAATATTATATATGCTTACACTACTGCCTGAGTTACCTTTTGCACATTCCTTAAAGTGAATGTCTGCAATAAATATAATAATTTTTATATTTTTTTTGGACATTTGAAGATTTTGGCATATTCTAGAAAACAAATATTGTATATAATTGTTTGGAAATTATATTTATTTTGTTGACTTAGTGGCATTATAGACTTCACATTGATTTAGACATTTCTAGTAGTAAATGTCACAATAGTACTTATATGTGGATACAACGTAAAAGGAATTACAGTAAAATTAACAATTTGTCACAATTTATTTTGAAATTATTAGTACAATTGAATTACATGTTAAAGCAAACCAGAAGTTTACTGATACAAGTACATTTACTACTAGGCGTAACCAGTTAGACCATTTTGGATCATATATGAGGCGAAAATTAATTGAGAATTCATATGGACATTCATTAAAGAACCAAAAGATAATTCATTTAAAGAAATCTTTGTTTGTTGCTTATTCTCAATGAAAATTTATTATTAGAAACTCACTAGCTAAAGTTAATATTTAATGTCTTGCATTTGTGAAATGAATATGAGTCCATTTATCCATCATGTGGATGGTTTTGATATTATATAATTTTGGTAGATGCATCTAAAAAATAATCACATATGTGTTATCAACTTGCAATTTGTCATTTGAAAGATTGCTTATTTAAATAATTAATTTCAGATTATACAATTAAAACAATTCATATTGTTAAAGCTGATGAGTTTATATCTCAACCTTCTATTGATTGAGCTTGAAAAACTTTTGTAAAAACTTGTTATTTATATGCATAATGTTTTAGAGAAATTATTAATTGAATGCTTCTGATTAATATCTAAATCATTATGAGAGCTAAACTTCTTATATCAACATGAGATTATGTTGATTTACGTGTTGTATGTGCATATATGTTCCAATTGCTCCAGTACAACGTACAAAAATGAGTGAATCCTCAAAGAAAGTTGGGAATATATATTAATTACGAGTCTCCTTGTATTATTAGATGTTTTGAATGTATTAAAGATTCAATTATAACATGATTTGTGATCACTATTTTGAATTGATAATTTTTCCGATATTAGGGGGACAAAAGTAATAGCTAAATGAAATCACTGCTTGTAATGAGTTATCATTGTCTAGATCCTTATAGAGAGTAATTTGAACTAGAAGTTCAAAAAGGATAACTCACTTTATTACAAGTTAACTGTCAGATGTATTTACAAACTTAATGAGAATAACCAAGTGTTATATACCATCTAATATTTTGAATCAAAGTCCCAGTAGGACAATCAGTTAGAATAAATAATAGACTGATCAGATCCAAAGATGAAAATTCTTCTAGTTAGTCATATAGCGGAGGCGTGTGCTTCAAAAGAGATCCAAGACATAACTAATAACTAAAACTCCATCAGAGATTAAGGCACCTAAAACTGAAGATTAAAATAGTAAAAATAAAGAAATCTCAATAAATTATGTCAATTCTAGAAAATATGGAACTGATAATAAAATTGGTCAACAATGGTTTCGCATGCAATATTATTGTTCAAATAATGAAATAAAATGAGAATCTTGAATAAATCTATTGAGAAATATAGATATGAAATAGATTGGTCAAAATAAAAAGATGTAACTCAAGTACAATTAAATTCGTGGAGTTTTTGGACCAATAATTCAAATATTTAAAGGTATAAAGCCAATAAGAGTACAAATGAAGTAGTTTTGCAAAACTGAAATAAAATATGAAGTTTTTCTCTAAGTCCTAGCATTGATTATGAAAAGATGTAATATTCTTTTATGGTAGATGCAATAACCTTTAGATATATTATTAAACTGGTAGCTCATAAAAGATTTAACTTATGTCTAATGTTTGTTGTTACAACCTTTTATGAATCACTATATAGTAAAAATTATATTAAAATCCTTGAAGGATTTAGAACGCTAGAAGCATATTGAAATTCTCGGGAAATTGTTCATTTATATGAATTGAAATAAGTTGAACATATATGGCAAATTTGACTTAGTGAATAGCAGTTGAAGGAGAACTATAAAATGATTCAAAGTACCTATTTGTATTTTTATAGAAGAATCATGATTAAAGTTTGTTATGATTATTGTTGAAACTCCTGAAGAGATCAAAATATATTTTTCCAAAAATTTCCTTACTCATGACTTTAAAAAGAATGGTAATATAAAAAATTAGCAAATACGTTCAAATGGTTATTTGAAAAGCTAGTATTCAAGATTTAATACGTAGAATAAAAGATATTATATGATGTTTTCATAAAGTGGTGTAACACCCTATACTCGATCTAGTCACCCGATTCGAGCTATGAGATATTACAATTATAAAACTTTTATATCATTCACAATTTAATAAAAATAATCAAATTATTCATTTACAATCATTTCCATACTATTCAACCAAAACGGGACCTAATACGAGCTTACAGAACATTTAAGATAAACCGAGAACAATTTTGGATTAAAATGAAACTTTTAAAAATTTTGAGTAAAAAGTGAAAATAGGGGTCACACGGCCGTGTGATAAAGCTTAGCCTGTGTGGCCAAACCATGTAACTCACTGTGCTCGTGTAACTCATGATCACACAGCCGTGTCACTAGGCCGTGTAACTCTTTGAGGCCATGTGGACGAGCCTACACCAAAAATCAAAAAGGCTACATGGCCATGTCATGCAACCGTGTGGGACACACGGTTGTGTGGCAGACTGTGTGTGCCTAAAATACCTTCAAACGCAAGCTATTTCACCTATAGTTTCTTAAACACCAAGCCATGCATTTACCACTACATTAGCCTATTAAAAAATGAACCAAAACATACCAAAATATACTAATTCATATTCAACCGATGTCCCAAACCAATATGCCGTCATTGGCACCACATTTCAATATAAATAATGAGCTACAAAATATTCTTATTTAATCATCAAATGAACTCCAAATAGCATATTTCACAATCAACCATTTATACCAAACTTTCTACTGTCAATATATCCTAACCATAGTTTCAAAAGATTACTAAAACAAAATAATCATTTCAACAACAAAACACAAGGATGACATCAAATGACAAGTTACCTGTTCAATATACCAAATACCAAAATCTTGTTTGCCATTCAAATGACACAAATCATCATCTCACAAAATAAATTTAATATAATATACCTAATTGGTTTTACCACATTCATCACAAGTTGATCATAAAACATGAAACTTTACATTATATCAACTTTAACCACATTACAAAACCATTAGAGCTTCAAATTCATCAACGTCAAAACCCTATATACATGCCACAAAATTCAAAATAATAAATCAAAAACTACCGAAATAGGAGTTTTATAGTGTGAGCCTTAAAGTTGATCTATCCAATCAGTTTCGCAAAACGTTAACTACAGAAAACAAAAACAAACCAAGTAAGCTTAAGTAGCTTAGTAAGTTCATGGCTAAAATTCAAATCAACTTACCTCAATTAAACGTTTGAAAACTAAAACACTTAGACTACTCAAACCTAACAACCATCTATAAAAATATATAGAATTAGTGCGGAAAATAGTTCATCATATACTTCATACTCTTCAATGATTCAATCAAAATCATTCATATTTATATATCTATGTTTCATTGCATCAATACTATAAAGAAACATTCTTGCATGATCATTCATTAATACAAACCTTCTAATGGGTAAACACCGAAATTATCCAATCAATTTAACATTAGTTACAAAATTTCATAGCCCGATGAATTATAGTAACATGACTCGAGTACTCAAGTAACCATATCAGACCAGAAAGCATTAAAATGCTAACAGAGGCACCGAAGTGTAAACCCGTACAAGAGTGCATTCAAACTCTATTGGCATGTCAATTGTATCCTAATCGTTTGCTACATTCAAACAAGCATTTTAATAGAGCTCGCAACATTTAATAATTCAGAAGCACTTCCAGAAATACATTCATACACATACTACCAAACAACTAAGTTCATTTCCAAATCATAAAATCATATTTCCTAAATGTTCAACAACTATTGTAACACCCCTAACCCGTCTCCATCGCCAGATTATAGTTACAGAGCATTACCGATCAAATCATAACCAATAATGACATTTAGAAACAATCAATCAGTTTAAATAATAACATTCAAACTAATATTTATTCATGGCATAAACATGGTTTTGGAGTGTTACAGTACAAAACGGAACATTCAACTTCAAAACAAAAAAATGATGCAATTTAAATATTATCATTTAAATATTAAATTTAGTTATAGAAAAAATTATACTTACGACCTTAAATCGAGCATACGAGGCCTTAAAAATAGTTCGGGAATAGTCTGGAATCAATTTGTACAAAACAGAAAATTTTGGGAAAACTTGAAAATTTTTGAAACAAGGGTCATATGGCCATGTGACATAACCCCGACCGTGTGGACATTCGAATTTCAGACACACGACCCTATCCCAGCCCATATGGGTATTTCAAAATAGGGATACACAACCGTGTCGCAGGCCGTGTGCCAAACCATATGTGCATTCGATGTTGGGTCACACGACTGTGTCGTAGGCCGTGTGCCAAACCGTGTTACATACTAACTTGAAAAACATTGACTTGGATTATTTTAAATATATGCATGCAAGCTCTAGACATAGATGAATGCATGGTATATCATTAAACTTGATTTAATTCTGAAAATGTTACATAAGTTGAATCATAATCGAATGATACGAGCGAGTACTCGAGCGAATACTCGTAATACTCCAAACATAGAGTTGTGATTTGTATAAAGTAATGAAGAATATTGTTAGGTATTGTTCTTGAGACTTGTAGACATACAAAGACTTAGAATGATAGCTTTAATTCTAGCTCTCGAAAGAAGCAGAATGCAATATTTATACGTTGAACAGTAATTTGGTCAAGATTTTGCCATGACATTATTGTTTTATTAAGATATAATTCAAGTAATTCCAACCTTCTCATTCAATAGCATCAATCCTCTCAACTTTGTCTCGTAGAATTGCCACATCATTTTATTCATTATTTGATTTTTATATTTCATACATTAGTACATCACTTCAAATCATTATTCTGTTTACTTTGCCATAAGCCTAATTAGTATAGTTTATAGTAATAATTCAACCATATTTTTACCTATTCCAATCACTGTGGAGGCAATCACACTTATCACTTTATTACTTGATTTGACATGTATACTTGCACATTCGCATTACATATTCACATGTGACAAGTTTTTGGCGCCATTGTCAGGGATCGACAATTTGGTGAAATTTAGTTGTTATTATCTATTTAATTTTGTTAGTTTGTAGCTTACTTAGTTGTTTTTTTTATTCTTTTTCAGGCTTGCTGCTAGTGTAGCAGCCTAATTTTAGTAAAATTGGAACAGTGGTTCCGTAAGCACAAATCTGAGCTAAAAAGAAATTTTATTTTAATATTATGGCATGATATATATTATGATAGGAAGGTTGCATGAAAATTTCAATAAGAAAATTCTATTGATTATGTGGTTAATTAGAGAAAGGACTAAAAAAAGTGCATTCCCGGGACTTCGTTCCGGTAAATCAGATTCATAAATATTTTTAATAAATATTTATGAATTTAGTTGTGTAGTTAATTAGGTTTTAGTTAAGTGAATTTGATTGAATTAAAAATAATTAGGTAAAAGGATTAAATTGCAATAGAGGTAAAAGCTTAATTATACATTAAAGGAAAGTTAGAGGGGCTAAAGAGGAAATATGCCATTAATATGAGTTGAGGCGGTTTAACCTTTTAAAAAAATCTAAGATTTTTAATTATAAATTATATATTTTATTATACTTACTTAATAAATAAATAAATAATATATTAATTCTATTATATTATTTTATTATAATATATATAACATTAAAGTAAAACGAAAAGAGAGAATAAGAACAGATGAGCGAAATGAAACAAGGGGAAGAAAAATAAAAGAGAATTTAGGGTTTTTTTTAAAAGTTCCAAGCTCAATTGGTAAGTCAATTTAAGTCATTTTCTTATAATTTTTTAATTTTTATGATCCCAGAACAAAATACTACTTAGTTTATGTTGAAATTTTAAAAGTTAGTAGATTTTTGGATGTAGTTTATGTTGAATTAATTAATGAATTAGGGGTTGAATTAATAGAATTTCAAGTTAGAATTGGGTAAAGGATTAGATTGTATGAATTTCATTTTTTTCGAGCCTAGGGACGAAATTGGAATTAATGAAAAGTTTAGTGGCAAAATGGTAATTTTGCCTAAAGTATAGATTGAAATCAATAGAATATAAATTGAATGAAATTGATAATTAAATTCATTTATATAGATCCAGACGACTCAAATACGAGGTTAGATCGAGGCAAGGAAAAAGTCTCGGATTAGTAGACTTTATTAACAAATGAATATCGAGGTAAGTTCGTGTAACTTGAATTGAATTCTTTTATACTTGAATTGTATGTTTATGTGACATGAATGTTATTTGAATGTTTAATGTATGGTAAATGATGAAATGATTGAACATATTTGATAAAAAGGAAAAATAATCTCGGTTGAATAAAAGAAATTCGATAGATCACTAAAAAAGGATGTTACATGGGAAAATAAATGGATTTAGCCCGGACGGGTAATCCAAATCGAGCTTAATAGCGTATTCATCACTGAAAGGATTTAGCCTGGACTGGTAATCCTGACAAATACTCTTTGAGTATATGTTACAGGGGATTTTGTCTAGACTGGTAATTCCGCTGTGTGAAATGAGACTCGGGAGTGTGCTCCCTAAAAAGGATAAATATGAATTGACGGACTTGAACTTGTACACTATAAGTGTACTACTAGAAATCCATCGAAATTTCGAGAAATTCAACGGGAAAAATATAGAAAATGGCAAGTACGTGAAATCATGAAATTGATGAGCTCATCATTCATCTATGTATTGAAATTATATGATGTTATTTGACTAATCCATGGGTTGAGTTTGTATGTGTTAGACAAGTATTCTATTGTTACGGATATGTGCATGTTTGATTTAATTTTCATAGAAATATATGGTAAGTTTAATTCTTGTTACATGAACTTACTAAGTACTAAGTACTTACCCCATTTCATTTTCCCTATTTTATAGTGTTCGGAAGCTCGGGAGGTCGGAGATAGGTTAGAGCCACATCACACTATCAACCATCACATTTTGGTATATAAAAATGTTTCATTTTGAGTTAATGGCATGTATAAACTAAAAATATATATACTAATGTTAATGTTGAAGTGTATGGTTGTAAACCTAGCTACTAGCATGGCTAGTTTGAACTTGGTTTTGAAATGTTGATAAGTCAAACTATGATTATGCATAAACACATACTGTTGAGTTTTTAAAATAGTTTGAATCTATATTGAAATTGCTTGGTTGGTATTGAAAAAGTTTGGTGCAGGTACTGGATGAAAATGGATGAGAAACGAGGCTTAGATATAGCCTTGTTTTTGTCCACACGGGTAGACATGAGCACACACGGCCTGGTACATGGGCGTGAGACCTTTAATAATGAGAAAAAAATTGGGATTTTGTGAAAAATTCCCTATCATCCCGATTTAGTCCCAAATCGTTTCTAATACATATTTTGGGCCTCGAGGACCTTTATGTTATAATGAATTTCAGGATTTGAATAGTATTTGACTCGATTTACCGGTAAATGTTTCGTAAACTTCGGTAATACCTTGTAACCCTATTTCGGTGACGGATATGGGTTGGGGTGTTACAGCTAGTCTATGAGTAGATGTATTCCCAAGAACGAAGAATATTATTTTGACACAAAAATTGAGAGAACCTTGAGAAGAAGACGAAAGGAATTGCGATAAATGGAAAGGATTGGAAATGATCCAGGAAAAGAAGATTCATTACATTCAAATGGTAGGGACGCTGATATTCCTCGTGTGATAGATGATAAAGACAGACCCATTAGAGAATACGTAGTGCCTATTTTGGATTATTTGAATCCAGGAATTGTTAGGCCACATATTCAAGCTTAGCATTTTGAGTTAAAACCAGTGATGTTTCAAATGCTACAAACTGTAGGACAGTTCAGTGGATTACCTACTGAAGATCCATAGCTGCATTTAAAAGTCTTTTTGGATGTCTATGATTCATTAAGGCAACAAGGTGTTCCTGAAGATGCCCTGATACTCAAACTATTTCCTTATTCATTGTGAGATTGTGCTAGAGCATGGTTGAATGCTTTGCCATCAGGAACGCTGGCATCTTAGAATGAACTTTGTTAAAGGTTTTTGTTGTGATACAACTCTCCAAACATGAATGCCAAATTAAGGAATGATATTACATCTTTTCGGCAATCTAAGGATAAGACATTGTATAAAGCTTAAGAGCGGTTCAAGGAATTAATTAGAAAATGCCCGATGCATGGTTTCCAACACTAGACGCAGATGGAAATGTTTTACAATGGATTAAATACACATACAAGAATGGTAGTTGATGCATATGCCAATGGCACTTTGCTAGATAAATCATATAATGAGGCATATGAAATTCTAGAACAATGATTATCAATATCCAACTACAAGAGTAGGGACTGGCAGAAAAGTTGCTGAAGCTTTAGAGTTTGATGCGATCATTTCATTAATAGCTCACGTATCATCCCTAACTAATATGATTAAAACATTAAAGAGAGCAACTGTAGTGCAGAAAATGAAAGAAGCAGAATTAACATGTGTTTATTATGGGGAAGATGTTTTTGATAAATGCCCATTGGACCCAGCCTCAGTATGTTAGATGGGAAATTTCAATCGAAACAATAACCATATTCTAGTATATACAATTTAGGATAGAAACAACATCCTAATTTCAGTAGGAGTAACCAAGGGGTGGGAAATTCCAGTAATGTTGTTCGACAGAATGTCACAAGTGCACCACCTGGATACAATCAAACTATGCCATGGCAAAATGTTCAGCAAATTTCATCATCATCATTTATGGAATCTCAATTAAAAGAATATATGGCCAAGAACGATGTTGTAATACAGATTCAAACTACATCTTTAAGTGCTTTAGAAAACCAAGTGGGACAAATTGCCAGTGTATTAAGCTCAAGATAGCAAAAAGCATTACCGAGTGATACTAGAAATTCAAGATCTTAAGAGAAGGAGCATTGCAAAGACATTACACTCAGAAGTGGTACTCGGCTACTTGAAGTTGTTAATGATACTGTTGTTGAAGAAGATAGCTTAGATTTCACACATAAGGTGAATTCAGAACCAATAATGGAGCAATCTACAATTGAGAAGAGCAACTAACAAAACATTAAAGGAGAACCAGCTCGTGTTGCCAATAAGAATGCCATGGCAAAACAACCTCAACAAGTTGAAGGAAGGCTATTGCCACCTTGTCTTCAACGATTTCAGAAGCTGAAACAAGATTTTCAATTTAAAAAATTCTTGGATGTCCTGAAGCAACTTCATATCAACAAACCACTGGTGGAAGCAGTGGAGCAAATGCTCAATTACGTAAAGTTCTTGAAGGACATATTGTCAAAGAAGCATAGACTAGGGGAATTTGAAACTGTTGCTTTCACTGAATGGTGTGTAGCAATGTTGATGAACAAGTTGCCACCGAAATTGAAGGACCCAGGGATTTTTACTATTCCTTGCTCAATTGGAAATCATTATGTAGGCTAGGTATTATGTGATTTAGGTGCAAGCATAAATCTAATGCCTATGCCTGTTTTTAAGAAATTAGGAATTGGAAAGACAAGACCTACAACTGTCACGCTACAGTTGGCTGGTCGTTCTTATTTACATTCGGAAGGTAAAATTGAATGTGTTAGTAAAAGTTGATAAATTTATTTTTCGAAAGATTTTATTATTCTAGAATGTGAAGCTAATAAAGAGGTACTAATTATTCTTGGGAGACCTTTTCTAGCCACTAGTAGAACATTAATTTATGTACAAAAAGGAGAATTAACAATGAGAGTTAATGACCAGTAGATAACCTTTAATGTTTTTGATGCCATGAAGTGTGCAGATACAGATAAAGATTGTCACGCCATTGGGATTATTAACACAATAGTGAATGAAGAATTAGCAGAATCTTGTTACAACAATTCTAATTATGAAGCAAACTTAGTTGAGTTGAATGAAGATGAACTGATTGAAGAACTTAGTAAACTGATGGAGGCTAAGCAACTTAAAAATTGAGCAATGAGGAGTTTTGAATTTTTAATTTATTAGAGCGTTCTTTTAAACCTCATCGACCTTTTATAGAGGTCTCTTATACGTTGGAGTTAAAGTATTTTCCACTACATTTAAAGTACTCCTACTTGGAAGACAACAACACTTTTCCAGTAGTTATCTTTGCAGAGTTAACATTTGATCAAGAGGCTAAATTGTTATAAATTTTAAATAGATTTAAGAAAGCGTTAGGGTGGACAATCGTGGATATCAAAGGAATCAGTCCGGCTATCTGCATACATAAGATTTTACTGGAAGATTTCCATGGTAATTTTATTAAGCAGCAGAGAAGACTGAACCCAATTATGAAGGAAGTCCTTAAAAAAGAGATTATCAAATGGCTTGATGCTGGAATAATCTATCCTATTTCTGATAGTTCATGGGTCTGTTCAATGTATACCCAAGAAAAAGGGGTGTTATTGTAGTTAGCAATGATAAAAACGAACTCATTCCAACTCGTATAGTCACAGGATGGAGAGTTTGCATGGACTATTGAAAACTTAACAAAGAACCAGGAAGGATCATTTTCCTTTGCCATTCATCGGTCTAATGTTAGATAAATTAGCGGGAAAGGACTTTATTGCTTTTTGGATTGTTATTCGGGGTATAACTAGATTGCCATAGCTCCTACTGACCAAGAAAAGACCACGTTCACGTGTCCTTATGGAACCTTTGCTTTTAGAAAAATACTGTTTGGATTGTGCACTGCCTCTGCAACATTTCAGTGTTGCATGATGGCAATATTTTAGGACATGATGGAGAAATTTTTGGAAGTTTTTATGGATGAGTTCTCGGTGTGTGGTGATACTTTTGAAGGTTATTTAAAAAACCTTGAGCCAGTTCTTTGTAGGTGTGAGGAGACTAACCTTGTTCTAATTGAGAAAATGACATTTCATGGCTTGTGAGGGTATTGTTCTGGGACATAAATTTTCACAGTAAGGAATTATCGTAGACAAAGCGAAGATTGAGGTTATTAAGAAATTGCCACCACCCACTATAGTTAAAGGTATTCAAAGTTTCCTTGGCCATGCAGGATTTTATCGATGATATATTAAGGATTTTTTGAAGATATCTAAACCCCTATGTATATTGTTAGAACATAATAGAGCTTCCAAGTTTGATGAGCCTTGTGTGCAAGTATTTGAGGAATTGAAAGAGCAGTTGGTAACAAAACCGATTGTCATAGCACCGGATTAGACATTACCTTTTGAACTTATATGCGATACCAATGATTTCAGTGTAGGAGCAATGCTTGGGCAAAGAAAGGATAAAGTGTTTCATGCCATCTACCATGCAAATCAGACGTTGACAGATACGCAGTTGAACTACGCTACTACTGAGAAAGAACTATTAGCTATGGTATTTGCATTTGACAAATTCAGATCCTATTTAGTTGGCACCAAAATTACAGTTTATACGGATCATTCTACGATTAAGTATTTGGTGACCAAGAAATACTCCAAGCCAAGGTTAATTCGGTGGATATTGCTGCTACAAGAATTTAATCTAGACATTCGAGATAGGAAAGGTACAGAGAATCAAGTGGCTGATCACTTGTCGAGACTTGAAGCAAGAAATGAGGACGACAATATTCAACTCACTAAAGAGGATTTTCTAGATGAGCAACTGCTGGTTGCCATAGCATTTCCTTAGTATGCGATATTGTCAATTTCTTAGTAAGTGGATTGCTTCCACCTAAGCTCAACAATCAAAGATGAAGGAAATTTCTCCATAATGACAAGTGATATTATTGGGATGAGCCATTTTATTCAAACATTGTGTAGATCAAATAATTTAGAGATGTGTTTCGGATAATGAGATTCATAGTATTTTGCACCACTGCCATTCAACACCATATAGAAGACATTTCGAGGGAATACGAACTGCTGCAAAAGTTATCCAATCTTACTTTTATTGGCCAAGCATGTTTAAAGATGCACATGAAATTTTCCAAACTTGCGATCATTGTCAATGAACTGATAACTTAACAAAGAGGTATGAAATGCCATTGCAAAATATTCTAGAAGTTGAATTGTTTGAAGTGTAGGGAATCGACTTTATGGGTCCATTTCCACTCTCTTGGGGTAATACATACATACTTGTGGCTGTAGATTTTGTCTCCAAGTGTGTTGAAGCTGTCGCTCTCCCTACGAATAATGCCAAATCGGTACTAAAGTTCCTGTATAAAAATATTTTCACCAGGTTTGGTACACCTCTTGCCTTTATTAGTGATGAGGGTTCTTATTTTGACTTCAAATTAGTTGCTACTACCTTGAATAGATATGGGGTTAAACATGAAATTGTCACGGCATATCATCCCCAGACAAATGGACAAGTAAAGATCTTGAATAAAGAAATTAAACAGATTTTAGAGAAAGTGGTTAATCCCACTTACAAAGATTGGTCATCCAGATTGGATGAAGCTTTGTAGGCATATCGTATTGCATTCAAGACACCACTAGGAATGTCACCTTTCAAGCTCATCTATGGGAAGCATTGCCATTTGCCTGTTAAACTTGAACATAAGACATTTTAAGCAATTAAGAAATTGAACATGGATTAGATTAATGCTGGCAATATCTGACTACTAGAGCTGAATGAGATGAAGGAATTCAAAGCTCAAGCTTATGAGAATACCAAACTGAACAAAGAAAAGACAAAGCAATGGCATGATAAGAAGATTTTGCCACGACAATTTAAACTTGGACAACAAGTGTTGTTGTTCAATTCCAAGCTGAAATTGTTTCCTAGTAAATTGAAGTCTTATTGGTCTAGCCTATTCGAGATAGTGCATGTTTACCCTCATAGAGCTATAGAAGTCAAAGATGGCAAGACGGATTTTAATTTCAAAGTCAATGACCAATGCATTATTGGGGAGCTCTCATACTTTGTGATAAACATTCCATTACTCTTCAAACTACGTAGTGTTTTCTTTAGCCTACTTTTATTTAATTAATTTGCTTTTGATTTATTTCTTCTATCGGTTTAATTAATTTTTATTTCCTTTTTTTTATTGTAGGTAGATTTCGGCCTAGGTTTTGTAATAGTTAGCCCACTTAGTATACTTGCAAATTTTTAGCTTAATTTTGATTTTTTTTCTTTTTCTGCCTAATTTTTACTTTACCGTGTCAAACCATAATTTCAAACTGATTTTATCCCCTACATCATTGTTATATTTTTTTTTCTCATTTTTACCCTAGTCGATTCATTTTCTTTCTCCAAGTTATTTTTAGCTTTTTCTTTTTCACCATTTTCAGTTTTTCTCCATAACAGTAAAAGTCTTAACTTTTTCTTTTTACAGTTACTATTTCTTCTCAAATGGCTCGACGTATGCCATCTTCATCAACCTTTTTGCCTCTAAGAACATTTTTCAGCAAAGCCACTGAAGAAAAGTACAACATGAACATATCAAAGTGACCATTTTGTATGGAAAAAAGCTTTCTTTTTCAAGATATAGCCTTTATGGGATACACTAAAACAATTTCTTCAGTGGTAGAGAAACATGGATGGAAACTCTTTTGCTTTCATCCTGACGATGTTCTCATGAAAGTTGTAAATGAATTTTATACTCATTTAACCTCTCCAGATAATGCTTTCATCTATGTACACGGTTCTTTGGTGTTATTCTATAAATACTCCATCAACATATAATACAGTTTACTTGAAGGCCCTAATAAACATTCTCAATTTGTCAAGATAATAACTGCAGAATAACTGCAGAATATCTTTCATCCATTCTCTTAAATCTCACCTTAACCTTTCAACTCATAACTCTACTATTTCAAAGGAACGCATGTTGTTACTACACTCTATTATGACTGGAAGAAAGATAAATGTTGAAAAAATTATTTTTAAAGAAGTTCATCATTGCGCACAAAAGAATGCAGGCACCCTGAATTTTCCATCTCCCATTACTGTACTTTGTCAATGGGTCAATGTCCATATCCAAGCAAATGAGGACAAAATGCCTAACAAATGAACCATCACTAAACAAATTTCCATGAGATTTTTAGGGGAAAAAGTGCCACGACATCTTGGCTCTGCATCAACCTCTTCTCCACCTATTAGTTCCCATTCCACTCCATCCACATCTTACAATGATTTTGAGCTGCAAGTACTCGGTGCTCTTGAGATGTTAAAACAACAGTTTCGTTGGATGGAGAAGCAACAACTGAGGACAACTACTGATCTAAGCAGGGCTCAAGAAGAAATGGCTTTATTTTGGGACTATGTTAGAAGGAGAGATAATGCCATCAAGAAATCTTTTCAGAAAAACTTTACCAGGCCCATGCCTACATTTCCTACTTTTCTCAAAGAGTTATTATTGGATCTAGAAGATGAAGACGAGGATGAAGTTAAAGCAGCTATAATGGACACTACCACACATCCAACCACTGCAAAAAAGATTAACAAAGAAATAAAGGAGGAGGAAGAGAAAATAGAATTGGTTAACATTGAATCAGATAAAGAAAGAGATAACACCAATCAAACTTCTACACCATAGGAAGCTGCTACTGTACCTCAAACCACACCCATATTGGAGCAAGAGCGTGAGATTAATCAACTGATTGATAATCTCACTAAATCAAATGATGATGATAATGAAGTGCCAATCAATCTGCTCAAATGGAAGCAGTGCTGCAAACATGCTTCCAGGAAATCCACTTGACCCAATTAAAGTAACACAAATTATTTCCAAGCTTTTGTTTTTTACTTTTCATTTGCATATTTTTTTTCTTCATTTTTACATGTGTTTTTCATGCATTCATAATTGTTTTTATTGCATTTTTTACATATCTATTTGTTTTTTGTATAAGTGATATTTTGTTTCTTATCATGCATTGAGGACAATACATCCCTTAAGTTTAGGGATGTGTTGTACAGATTGCATGCATGAGATATTTTGTTTGAACATTATATTCATTTTGTCACTCATTTAGCCATGACATACAAATGCTAAATGACTATTAGACCATGAGAAGTATGTTGTTAACTATGATGTTCGATGAGGATAATAACTTTTCAAACTGTGAAAATTGTGAATGTTTAGCTTAGGATAGTCGTGTGGAAATTGAGGCCTAAAAGTAGAATGACCTAAGTATAATCGCAATTAGTCTATAGTGTAACACCCCTTACCCATATCCGAGGCCGGGCTAAGGTACAAGGTGTTAGCAGACAAACATACAAACATTAAACTAAAATACGAGCCATAAAATTTTACTCATATTTCAAAGCGTTCATTCTCTTACACATAGTCCCTTATTTGAGTCTACGGAGTCCAAAACATACTTTAGAAAGGGTTTGGGACTAAACCGAGAACTTACAAAAATCTTGGAAATTTCATGCTTTAAGGCTCCACACGCCCGTGTCCCAAAGTCGTGTTCCATACACGGCTGAGACACATGGTCGTGTCTCTGCCTGTGTGGAATATACCTAGGCTATTTTCCAAGCTTTGGTCAACCTTGATCTCTTACACACTTATACAAAATCAAAAGCATATAACATGGTATTCATTTAATGATTAAACATCCTCAATTAAACCACAAACATAGCATTTGTATGTCATCATACATGTGTCTCTCATACTCATTTTACCTTGTTTATTATAGTACCACTTATACATTTATACCAAGATTATCATCTTACCAAATATCTTCAGCTTAATCATCAAGCATTCATATTTAAAGCTAGATCATATCTTTATAAAATACCATGATTCAGATGCGCAGAATAACATGTTTGCCTGAAACATTTCAATTCAATTCCATACCCAACAAACATTACATTGAGACTAGTCATATATATATATATATATACATGTCATGATACATAACATTCTCTTTTTGTTTTCTTATAAACACATATCATTTATTTCATTATATTAATATTTCATATACCATAGTTTCCATGTATTCCACATATATTTATTTTCCTCCTCCTCCACTCTATTCCACATCCTTAATGTATATAGCATTCTTGTAAGTACGATTTCACAATTTACTAATAAATGTTCACATCAAACTGTCGACACGAGTCATAGTCCCTTAATTATTTATAATTCGAGCTACAGAGCTCCAAATTAAGATCCGTAAATTTTCCCTGAAACTAAACTCACATATCGTTCCACCATAAAATTTTCATAATTTTTGATTTAGCCAATTAGTACAATTTATTCATTAAAATTTCCCCTGTTTCACTTTCTGACAGTTCTGACCTCTCTTCACTAAAAAATAATTATCTCACAGTACAGAACTCAGATAATGTTCTTGTTGATTTATCATGAAAATAGACTCATTATGGATTTTAAAAATATAATTTTTAGCCTCTAATTATTTTTCTCCAAATTTTTGTGATTTTCCAAAGTCAGAACAGGGGATCACGTAATCATTCTGAATCAGTCTCACAAAAACATAAATATCTCAAAATATAGAACTCCTTTGCTTTCTATGTTTCTTTTATATGAAAATAGACTCATTAATCTTTAATTTGATATCTCATTCATTCTCTGATTAAATTTATACTATTTTTGGTGATTTTTCAAAATCACATCACTGCTACTGTCCAAAACAGTTTTATTGCTAATTCACTCTTTCACACTTTCTTTGTATTAACCTCATTTTAACATATATATCACAAATCATTTTCACCACATTTCATACATCACAAGTATAGGCCCATGATCACAAGGTCACCATAAAATCATCCTCATGTATAACTTACTTGTTTATAACCTTACCACATCCTGGTCACTTAATGAACACATCATTCACATAACCAAGTTCCTGCACATATTCATCACAAAACTCACAAAGCAATACATAGAGAGTCTCCCGTTGAACACTTCGGATCAATCCTCGATACTTGATGGTTTCAGCACATAACTCCACCCATCATATAGTTCGGCTCTCTTGTACACATGGTGAACACTTAGTACCACCCATGTGACCTAGCCAGTTTATCTCGTAGCTCTCTTGTCTACATGGTGTCCTTCACTTGGAACCATGCATGCGACCTAGCTACATATATCCCGTAGCTCTCTTGTCTACATGGTGTACACATAGTATCACCCATGCGACCTAGCTACATCATAATGTCTTGTAGCTCTCTTGTACACATGATGTGCACTCAGCACTATACATGTGACCTAGCTACATACCATCTGTATCATCCAATCTTTTCGAAGGTTCAACCGGGATTTCTCTCTCTTTTCCAACAATTTCACCAATCAAGTAATTATCCATAAACATATTTCCAATATTTTTATAAAATATCATAATACAAGTAATAGTGATGTATTACTTACATATAAACTTACATCTCATTTAATATCAACGCAATAACATTAAATTACACATTGTCTTATTAAAAATCATATGAACTTACAATTTCCCATAATATCCATAATCATAGAAATCACATTTATGTATGATAATTCAATGCACTTCATGTACCATAGACATATTTTTAAATCAATTCATAAACTTGGCACCATAATCATTTAATTTAACATAATTCAATTAATTCACTAAATTTAACTTTCAAATATAAATTACAGCATTATTGTTGTATTATTATCATACCAACTTACATACTTTCAACACCTCGGAGATCATAGTAAATATATCAATTTTACATTGAAACATGCATAAATTAATGCTTATTATACATATGAACTTACCTTGATATTAAAACGGCCATTTTACCAACTTTCCCAATTTTCGATTTTTCTCTCATTCTAGGTTCAAATCTCGTTTTTCGGGATCTAAAACATCATATTTTACTTATTTAATTAATGTACTATTCAAAACAGTCCTTAACTCAAACTTTGGAAAAATTACAATTTTGCCCCTAAACTTTTGCATATTTACACTTTTGCCCCTAGGCTCAGGAATTAAACTTCATCCCTTATTCTTATGTTTTATGACATGATGATCACTTTTCCCTTGTATGGCAACATCAAATTCTCACTCTAACATATACTTATGACTATTAGGTATTTTTACCGATTAAACCCTTTTGCTCGTTTTCACTTAAAACCGAGTAGCACAAGTTGTCTAACATAATTTAAAACCTCATATTGTATCATAAAACACCAGAATACACAAATTTTACCTATGGGTATTTTTCCAAATATGAACCCTAGGTTGAATTATTGATAGCATAAGTTAAATCAAGTTACCAGGACTCCAAAAACGTAAAAAAACTTGAAAAACGGGGTTAGAACGGACTTACAATTGAGATTGGGAAGCTTGAAAACCCTAGCCATGGAGTCTCCCTTGGTATACACGTCCATGGTGAAGAAGATGAGCAAAATTGGCTTTTAATTTTGTATTTTAATTCCTTTTACCCCTAAATGACCAAAAAACCCTTACTACTAAACTTTTCAAAAATTCCATCCATGTCCAATTTTTGTCCATAACTTAGAAATTGGTAAAATTTCTATTTAAGACCTCCTAATTAATATTTCAAATCAATTTCATACTAGAAACTTCTAGAATGCAAGTTTTGCAACTTCTTCAATTTAGTCCCTAACTTCGAATTAAGCACTTTATGCATAGAATTTCTTCACGAAATTTTCACACAATCATGAAATCATATCATAGACCTAAAAATAATCATAAAATAATTATTTATATCTCAGATTTTGTGGTCCTGAAACCTCTGTTCCAACTAGACCCAATTTTAGGCTATTACATATAGTAGGTTTCTTTTGATACACTTAGAAGTCTTGAAACTAAGATCAATATATTAGCATTGTGAAATAATAAATATCATGACAAAGCTGAGGATAAATGAATAAATAAAATAAAATTTAAAAAAACACTATAAAATACTTCAATGTTTGAAATTGTTGAGTAGGCTAGTAATACTCTGTTTGCTCCATTGTATTATTGATCATAAAAGTAAGATCAAACAAGAGTTATAGTGGTTAGTAGGCTGAGTAGCTAAGGGGGTAGTTGTTTGCTCCATCCATCTTTTTAGTCAAAAGTCTTAGCTTCATGAGTGAATTACATTCAAATTGTGGCATGATGTAATACCTAGCAATCTAGTGTATGCTCCATTGAGATTGTCAAGTAAAGAAATCATGTGCCAAGATGAATTCCCTGGAGAAAATTTTATATAATGCAATGACAGAATAAGTATGAGAAGAAAAACTGAGTTTAGTGGAAAGATAAACTAAATACATTAAGAGATGCTTGATAATCTTTTTAGGTAACGCTTTCTGTACTTCGTATGCTAAACAAACCTATAAAATTTGAACCAATTTTTTTAGACAAAAGACTGCTGAGAATGGAGGCATAAAATATGTTTCGTTTGGTTTAGCAGTACAAGAGGCAACTGTGTAGTTATGGCAAATTCATGCATTCATACATATTCTGCTTGAGGACAAGCAAGGACTCAGGTTTGGGAGTGTTATAACTCTTGAAAAGAGTTATATTTCGAACCTCTAAGCTTCATGTCTGTACTTAAGTAGATATATTTGTATTTTTATGTTATTTTTAGAGCATTGAATAATAACGGTTGGGTTGTGCCTTACATGTCATTTCATGTTACTTTTATTGTTGGGAAGAAGGAAATTGGTTGTTGTATGCAGCAAGTGTAAGAAGGATGAAGAAAAGGAGAAAAAGAAGGAAGTGAAATATTGCCATTATAATATCCCTAAACTGGGTCTAGTAGTTTCAGGTATATCTTTCGGGTTCCGAGTGTGAAACTAGGAATTTATTGGGTTTCTAGTAATTTTTAATTTAATTTAGGAGGTTAATTTAATCTGAAATAAATTAAATAATAATCCGAAAAAATTAAAAAATTTTTGAAAATTTAATTTTAAAGTAATTAAATAATTATTAGTGAAAATAATTAATTTGGGCCGAAAAAGAATTTTCAAATAATTTTTATTAGGGGTTAATTTGAGATAAATTTAATTATTAATTTAAATTGAATTTAATTGTAAAATAAGGAAAAATTTATAGTATTTATTTGGCAAATAAACCTTAAAATTCGAAATTTTGAAGGAAAAGGATTAAATGGTAAAACAAGGGAAATGTGGGAGTGGCCATTAGGGAAATTCCCCAATTTTTAATTTCTAGTGGTTTGTTTCAGCTTTAAAAATAATAAATTTCATTTTCTTTGCATTGTCTTAAAGATCTATCATTAGATAATAGATCCAACTATTTTCTTTCTCAAAATACTCTCTCTTTTCACCCGAAATTATTCTCAAAAGTAGCCAAAAATATTCTGAAATTTCTCAAGCTTCTTAAATCAAGATTTTCAATCAAAGGAATTAGAACAAATTAAAGATAATTATTATTTCTAAACTTGTTTTTATGATGATTAGAAACATTTTTACATGGTTTGGGAGTCAATTACATGATATTTTATCAATGTCATCTTCTTCAAAAGCTTAAAGTGCTTTAACAATGGATCAAAGAAAATCCACAAATCAATGGATGTTCCAACTCAAAATGGATCCATTAATAGATTTTTTTATCTTATTTATCAAGATTAAAATTGATTTGTAAGGTAATTTGAAGAAATCCGAATTACATCATCTTTTTAAATTAATTTTCTGAATTTTTGTGAAATTGATTTACATGTGAAATTGATGCTTAGTTGATGTGTATTTGGTTTAGTATTGATGTTTGGAAATGATTAGGAGGGCTGGAGAGATCGATTTTGTGAGAAATCGAGTTTTCGACTTGATATTACAAATCCGATAAGGTATCTTTGAAAATGAATTTCGATTAGCATAGTTAATTAAAAATTGTGTTTAATATAGCTTTGGAAAAGTGGTAATGTCTACTTTAGCTCTGTTGAAGCTCCAAATCTTGAAGAGGAAAGAGATAACCGGAATTGAAGCTTGGAATTGCCTAGTTGATCATTTGTGATAAAATAAAATTGTGTGGCGAGTGTTTCTAAAGGCGATTTGGTAAATTAAACCACAATTATGTTTAATTAGTACCTTAATGAACGATTAAAATTAATTAATTATGGATGAATGGTTGATTTTGCAAGATTGGTATTAAATGTGCAAAATTTGAATTTGTATTGAAAAAAAATGGTAAGTGAGTTTTTGAGTGGTGTTCTGCTGTTTAATTAAATTGATTTTAAGGATGATTTTAAAAATGTGTAATGAAATTTTTTATTATGGTATGTTTGTGTTTCAATTGGTAATTGATTATGGAAAATTGGCAAATGAATTGCTTGATTTAATTGGATATTAAATACTATGTTTCATGTTATACATAAGCATCTTGTCACATTAAATTGAACACACTAATGATTGATTTATATGCTATGTTTGATTGAATATATTGGCAACATGCATGGTGGATCCATTGGATATAGTTGGCATGCCATAGGATTTGTGGGTACTCATTTTTATTTGTGCCATTGTGAGCATATGGCTCTAGGTAGACTGATTTGTTTGGAGTAGATAATGAAGTGTTGAGCATGAGTCTCCACTCAATGGGTTGTTTAAGGTGCTATAAGGGAGCGCGTGCTTCGGCCCGCTCAACTCGGTGGACTGTATTTGATATTTGTGGGAGCTCAGAGATCCGTTTGTCCGATGTATGATCACGCAATTAAGCCATGAGAAGTGTATGCCAATTTATATTTATGTGTGATTGTTGCTATATCAATTAATGATTGAAAGCCATGAATAATTGATAAATGCTTATGGAAATTAAATTGACATGTCTAATTATTTTTGGCTAACATTTGGTGACTGATTGATTGTGAATTAAGCATGAATTGGATGTTAATTTACTTGTTGTTTTTATTAACATTTACTGAGCTCTTTAAAACTCACACCCACGCATTCATATAGATAATCATTGGGATTGAGGAGCTGAGGGGCCGAGCAAGAGAGTTCCAAGAGATTTAGGCTTGGTAGAGACTTAATTACACATATTAGAGATTGTAGTCAGGCATTGTGGAACTCCTGAGAATTAGTTTGATTTTGGTTGTAATTGGACTTTAGACATTGGACGTTTATTTTGTATGGTTTTATATTAATTTTGAGGCATGTTTGAGTTTAATTATTGATTGATTTATAGTGTATTGTTGCTTGATAAGACGGTGATTGATAACATGGTGTGTGAAGCATGAAATCTGTACTAACGATTGTTTAAATAAAGCTTCCATGGAATGGTTTACTAGCGACTAAGGTACACCGCTTGTTTGATTTATTCGATGTTTGATGTGCATGAAATCAATTGAGGCTTAATTTATGTTGATAAATTCAATTGAATTAGTGTGTATATATATGTTAATTAATCATAGTTAAATCGGGTTTAATTGGTCGTTAAAATATGCAAAATTAGGTTTTAAAACGAGTTTTTTCACAAAAATAGATGTAGTGGCTTTCACAGGGACGTGTGAAAGGTTGCACACAGGCGTGTGGGTATATAACATAAGCTTGTGGAAACTGAAGCTATCACATTCGGGCGTGTGCGACTTGTCAAAAAGTTTTTCATGACACAAACATGGGCATTTAATGACAAACGGGCTGGGGGACATGGCCATGTGGGTTTTGGGGGTTTGAATTTTTGTCTTTTTAATTGGCATTCTAATTTGCTAAAGTTACTATTTAGTTCTGAAAATTGATTAGTCTAATTAGAGCCCTAGATGATAAGGAAACTTGGTAAAATTTTAGGCTTAGTCTCGTAATATTTAATTTGTAATTTGGAATAGATTCTAATAGATTGTATTTGTTATAATTTAGTCCATAATAGTAAAACTTGAATTAGACATAGCAAACGAACTCAGTTTAAGCTGAAATTTTTAGGCTTGCATAATTCTGATTAAAAGAAGATTGGGAAACATTTAGATCTAAGATCAGGTTAGTTTTACCATAGGTGGTAAAATGACAAAAATGCCCTTAGGTTAAATTACATAGGAAAAGTTTAAAATTGGCTCATAAGTTGCTTCCGCACTAATAAATACCTAATATTTAGATAAGATTGAGGTGTTATAAGGTCAGGGTGTGTCCTGGTGGTCGTTAGCTGGAAAGTAACTTAGGTGGCTAATGTAACGCTTCGAATTCCGTCCCGATCGGGTTTGGAGTGTCACTGCCATGACAAAAGGTTGGATGGATTGCCAACACAAATGCCATGGTAATTCTAGGAAAATGCTGATGCAACAGTTAGTCCTCGTCACTCTCAGCTAGCTAGACGCATACCAGATAAATCCACCTAAAAAAAGGGAGAAAAGTGTGTGCTGAGAGAGCGAGACCTACCCTATAAAAGAGGAAAGAGAAAAGAATAAGGACACGAGGACACGAGGATTTTGGGAAGGGGATTTGGAAAGCAATTTTCTCTCTGGAGAAACTCGTGAAAAATTCTAGAGAAAAGGGAGAGGGCAGCAGCTTAAAAGGAGAGCAAAGATGCAAGAAAAGGGACGAACAATCATCCTTGGGTCCTACACAATTCAATAGCGTCAATGTGAAAGCTAGAGTGGCGAAAGCTTCCTACAGTTTAACCTTTATTCTGTTAATTAATTTCTGTGATTTCTAAACTGTTAATGATGATGTTGAATGTTATTCTAATTTTGGATTTTAAATCCCAACCCGTGAGCTAATTTCATTTGGGTTGGAATTACTGGATTTATCTTGATATATTTAATGATTATTGTGATATTTTGAGTAGACCTACTGTTTTATTCAGTATGGATTATTTTAAATATATGCATGCAAGCTCTAGACATAGATGAATGCATGGTATATCCTTAGACTTGATTTGATTCTGAAAAGGTTAAAAAGTTAGATCATAATCGAATGATACAAGCGAGTAATCGAGCAAATACTCCTAGCACTCTAGACATAAAGTTGTGATTAGTACAGAGTAAGGAATAATATTGTTAGGTATTGTTCTTGAGACTTGTAGACATACGAAAACTTAGAATGATAGCTTTCATTCTAGCTTCCGAAAGAAGCAGATGCAGTAGTTATACTCTGAATGGTAATTTGGTCAAGATTTTTCCATGCCATTATTATGTTATTAAGATATAATCCAAGTAATTCCAACCTTCCCATTCAACAACATCAATCCTCTCAACTTTGTCTCGTTGAATTGCCACAACATTTTATTCATTATTTGATTTTTATATTTTATACATTAATACTTCACTTCAAATCATTATTATGTTTACTTTTCCATAAGCCTAATTAGTATAGTTTTTTGTAATAACTCAACCATATTTTTACCTATTCTGATCACTGTGAATACGATCTCACTTATCACTTTATTGCTTGATTCAACGTGTATACTTGCACATTCACATTACATATTTACACGCAACACATTCACACTTCAATGAACGAAAAGCCATCTAAATCTCAAGGCATTCACAAGTGACCAAAACACATACATATTGACATTTAGAATCCAACAACAAGGCATATAGGCAAATAAACTTAAACCACATCACATTGGTAAATAACATAAAAACTCTTATTACATGCCATTTATAACTGTTAACTAAAACTACCAATATGGCGAATGGATACTGTGATTGTGCTCCTATGCCATTCCAACAGATCGAGCTTTTCAATAATCTGTAGGAAAAGAAAACATCTAATGTAAGAAATAATGCTTAGTAAGCTCGTATAAATCTTAAATGTAAACTTATCGAATAGGCTCAATTTATGTAATTCATAAATAATTCATTTGACATGCTTAAGAGATTATCCATTTCCTATTACAACACCAACATCACAAGTTCAAGGGTTCAATAATGAAAGATTTAACATTCATCCAAATCAAAGAACATATATTGGAAGCAAATCCATATACATAACATTCCTCATATCTCTAATATGTAACATTCATACCTTCAAAGCTCTTATGTCGAAATTTTCATTCCATCTATTATAATTTCATAACATTTTATATAATTGAGTTCATTCATTTAAACCTTTATTACCCGTTGAACCAAATGAAACAATGTCAGATACATAGGAACCATGTTCACACAAAGTGTGCCTATACATATTACTGAAACCTTTTCTGTAATGCTCACACGAGCTATGAAATAGGTCTACTCACACGAGCTGTGGGTCAGGATGTTAAGCTACACGATGCTACTCACATAAGCTATGGAGAACCTGCAACAAATGAAGGAACTCAGCCATTGGTAGGACATTTAAGATCATCACCTGAAACTGTAGAACCCCTAATGACATGTCATTTGTATCCTAAGTATTCACAAGGTTCAAACGGGAGACATTACATCTTTTGATTCCTTTTTCGATATAACATTTCACATACAAATTCATGAAAGTTACATTTTCCACATTTCTACAATTGATCACCATAATCATTTAATCTCATTAAACATATAACACATAATAATCATTTAAGATATAACTAACATAATTATTCATTAACATTTTAAAAGATCTACAAATAATGAATTAATCATTATACAAACTTACCTCAACTACAACGGTTGTAAAAGTAAAGTCGATCATTAATCCAAGCCTTAGCTTTTCTTCGATTCAAGCCAGGTTGATTCGTTTTTTGATCCAGATAATAATTTTCATTTAATTAAACCATTCAAATAACTTAATAAAATTAATTCAACTTATAACCCTTATTATTGGAAATTTATAAAATTACCCCAAATGTTTTACCTTTTATACAATTTAGTCTCTAAACTCGAAACTTGCAATTTAACCGCTTTTAATTAAAATTCATGCTAGCTGATTTTCCCTTAGTCTTATAACAACCCATATTTTTTCTCATTTCACACAATTTACATTTAATTTTACTATTTCAACAATTTAATCCCTAAACATTAAAATCATCAAAAATAACTTAACAAAACACTTATATTTAACTACCAACTTTAATAATCTATCAATTAAAATAAAAAACAACTCTAACTCATTCAGGGTAAGTCCTTATAATTTTAAATATTTTACGAATTAACCCCCGAGTTAGCTAAATTAAGTTAAAACATCACAAAAACATAAAAATCATTAAAAAATAATCAAAATCATACCATGTCATGCCAGCCAACAATGCTTGACCGAATGCCTCCTTCTCTAATGGTTTTCAATTGTGAATTTTTTTTTTGAAGATGATAATATTTGTTTTGGTTTTGTTTATGTTATTAATTTATTTAATTATCATTTTGTCCTTTAATAACTAATTAAATTTCATGAAATTTGCCATCAAAATCGTCCACTACTATGCTAAATGGTACATTTTCCATTTAAGTCGCCTTATTAATCCTTATCTAGCCATTTGACACCATTATCTAATAGTAACTTATTTTTACAACTTTTACGATTTAGTTCTTTTCACTTAACTAACTATTTAAATGTTACAATTTCTTAACCAAAATTTTAATATGACCCTAATAACACTCCATAAATATTTTAAAAAATATTTATGGGCTCAGTTTATAGAAATGAGGTCCCGGTACCTCATTTTCTAAAACCACTTGACTTTAGGGGCATACCATTTGAACCTAATTATTCTTTCAATTAACAAAAATCATTAAATCAAATTTCAACGTAACTCTATATTTGACTCGTAAATATTAAATAATAATATTTATGAACTCACTCGTCAGATTTGTGGCCTAGCAACCATCGTTTCCGACACACTGAAAAATGGACTGTTACAATTACCAAATATTCACTTTCTCACTTGTACTTAATTATAACAATTTTATAATTTCAATTTATTATCAAAACTAACCTCAAATACAGTTGAATCAAATCATATTTAAAACACACACGCGCACACACACACACACACACACACATATATATATATATTATACTATGAACTTACCTAGTATATTCAGCTACTGAGCAGATTTGTAGGGACTAATCTGTGATTTTTTCTTTTTTTCGATTATCCTCCGTACAGTTCAATTCTTGATCTATATAATGATTAAATTCAGTTAATCAATTTCAAATGCACTATCAAATTCATTTCTACGCACATGACCTATAAATTTCATTTTTACAATTTTTTTCCTAAACTTTTACACTTTATTTAATTTAGTCCTTGAAATCAAAACTATTAAAAACTTCACAATTAAAACCAATATATCCAAACCGAATTCAATATCATCCCAAATCAGCTTTCAAACACTTGAAAATTTTCTAAATTTACATGCTAAATTTTACTTATTTTCATATTAGTCCCTAAACTCAAAACTAATAAAAATTCCTTTACAAAATTGTCACAAACAACAACCAAGTTCACAAATTCATCATTTAATCACAAAAACACCTAGAACTTATTAGTGGCAAGTTTCAAAGTCTTTAACAATTTTACAAAATAATCCTTGGGTTAGCTAAATTAGGCTACAACGATATAAAAAATATAAAAATTATTAAAACCGGATAAAAAAATACATTTCATGCAAAGCAACGAAGATGACCAAAAGCTTGAGTGTCCTTCATTAGTGTTTTGGTTTTAAAAGGTGAAGAAGAAAGTTGAAAAAATGGTTTTTGTTATAATTTTTTTAGATTTATCATTATTATTAACATATAATTAACATATAAGATTAGTTCAAATACATAACTAACTGTCCACTATATATACATTAAGCTATAGCTATTGTTCCTTCCACTTATTTTAATTAAGTCCTTTAATCAATAAAATTTAATAGTGATTAATGTTTACGATTTAATTTTTTTTCTTAATTAATTAACCAAATATTAAGATTTTCGAACCGAACCTTAACATGTCAATATAATATTTAATAAAAATATTATAGGCTCGATTTACAAAAAGAGAACTTGATATTTTGTTTTACAAAATTATTTGACTTAGTAAACCACTTAAACTTAACTATTCATTTAATTAACAAAAAAATATTAAATCTAACCTTTAATATAGAATTATATTTGACTCGTATGAATTAAATAATATTAATTACGGACTCATTGATAGGATTTGTAGTCTTGAAATTACTGTTTTTGATACCACTAAAAACTGACTATTATATGCAAAATAAATACAAGTTGTACTTTTTTTTTAATAAATTTTTTTCATACATTTTTATCTTAAAAAGGTGGAGAGTTATGTGGAGAGTTATCAATCTCATTATTAGAATAGAAATTCAGATATTAACAAAGCAAAATTTTCATTTGCTTAACAATCGAAGTTGGGACAGACTGAAAAGGCTACAGGCTGACTAGGTATAAGTCTATGCTGAGAACTTTCCCGCGGTTTGGGTAGCGTGTCAAGTCAACAATTACAACACCCCACATTCCCGCCGCCCAATCACCTATTTCTTTCTCTCTCACTGATCATTCGTCTTCATTCAATCCGGAACTAAACGTCAAATTCACTCCATTTACATCCTCCTTCCCAAATGCAGCTTCGATCGCGTAAAAGGACCTCCAACTTCTCTACCAATGGTAAAACAATTGCGCTCTCCTACTTTTCTTTTTCCTTTCTTAGGGTTATCTGCCCCTTTCCTACTTTACTATTTTTCTTCTGTAAAGGGGGGTGACCTTTAAACTTCCCTCACTTGGATTTTTTAGGGTTTTCCTTTTTATGTTACTTTCCTCTGGGTCTAACTTTTTTTTTTAATTTTAATTTTATTATTTGGAATTATGTTAATTTTGAAACAGAAGAACACAGCGATAGTTCTGACCAAGCCGATAATTTTATCCAGTTGGATGATCTCTCCGATTCAGAAACCTATGTCCGTTCCTCCGATTCTGATCTAGGTACTTTCCTCCCATAATCATATTAGAGTTCTTTGTCCCCATTTTGGTTGTTTTTGCGTTGCTTTGTAATTTTGGTATACAATAAAATGAGTATTTTTTTGGGGGGCTAAATCAATATAATGAGTACATGGTTGCAGGGGAAGAGGAGATTCTGGACTTAAACCATAAAGCAGTGAAAGCTGCTCCTATCACCATTTCTGATTTTACCGAGCCTCCAACAAACAGAGGCAATGGTGAACAGATACTATCTGAGCAAAATGAAAGCCAGTTTGACTTTTATGTGTCAACCGCGAAGAAGAGAAACAATACAAAAAGGAAAAAGAAGGCTAGGTCTGGGCAACCGTTAATGTGGGAAGTTTGGGAACAAGAGCATGAGAAATGGATTGATGAGAATTTGACGGTAGATGTTGATCTTGATCAACAGAATGCGGTAATAACTGAGACTTCTGACGCATCATCCGACTTAATTATTCCTTTGTTGAGGTACCAAAAGGAATGGTTGGCCTGGGCTCTGAAACAGGAAGACTCAAATACCGAAGGGGGAATCCTTGCAGATGAGATGGGAATGGGGAAGACCATTCAAGCGATAGCCCTTGTCCTTGCCAAACGTCAAGTACTCCATACAATTGGTGAACCCAATGTTTCGTCACAGACTGCAGGTTCATCAACAGATTTGCCCAGGATAAGATGCACCCTTGTTATTTGTCCGGTTGTTGCGGTGAGTCAGTGGGTAAGTGAGATTGATCGGTTTACTTCAAGGGGAAGCACCAAGGTGTTGGTTTACCATGGTGCCAATAGAGGGAAAAATGTGAAACAGTTCTCAGAATATGATTTTGTAATAACAACATATTCGATTGTTGAGGCTGAATATAGGAAATTCATGATGCCACCAAAGGAGAAATGCCCTTACTGTGGGAAGTCATTTCACCAAAAGAAGCTCTCTGTTCACTTGAAATATTATTGTGGGCCTGATGCTATTAAAACAGAAAACCAATCTAAGCAAGAAAGAAAGAAACCAAAATCTATGTTCAAGTCAGGCAAAAAACATGCTAGTAATTATGAAGCTGATTCCAGAAAGAGGGCTAGCAAGAAGAAAGCAAAGCATAATAAGGAAGACAAAGACAGAGACTTTGAGTTTGATGAAACTTCTGCAGGCAAAGAACATAACTTGCCTGAGGGAAAATCACTTCTACACTCTGTGAAGTGGGAGCGCATCATCTTGGATGAGGTGAATCATAGCATAATTATTATCTATTGAAAAATTAGGAATATACTCAATCTTTTGCTTCATTTATTCGCTAGAATTTGTTTTAACACTTTGAAAATCAAATAATGGGAGTTTCATCTCAAGATTTACTATCTACAAGAATTCCTGACATACTAGAATTTGTCTAACACTCATATGGGTTAAACCTTTTCCTCAACAGTTGATGTCAATTGCAGCTTCCAGTGGAGGGAAGGACTTAATTTTAGCATGTATATTGTTAATTAACTACCATTTTTTATTTTTCTACATAGGCTCATTTTGTGAAAGATAGACGTTGTAATACTGCAAAGGCTGTCCTTTCTTTGGAATCCTTATACAAATGGGCTTTGAGTGGCACTCCACTGCAGAATCGTGTTGGAGAACTGTACTCTTTGGTCAGTAACATTTTATAGAAATTGAATTGCAATTCCAAGTTTCTGTTTTGTACCTTATTTGTTTTCTATTGCATTCCACAGGTTCGCTTCTTGCAAATAGTTCCATACTCCTATTACTTGTGCAAAGATTGTGACTGCAAAACTCTTGATTATAGGTATGGGTTGATATTGAATTCTGAACGCATTCTTGCTCTGCTTGATCCTGATTTAATTTCACTACAAGTCACCACATGTAGCCAATTCCCATTTGGGCCATAGAGTTTTAATTTGTAGTATTGTCCAACTTGAAAATTGTAGCATAACTAGTAACTCTGTCAATGACGGCTAAAAGCCCATTGATGGAATGTTTATTTAGCATCTGCCATTCCATTTGTGTCTGGTTGAAACCTTCTTTCATTTGTGTTCTTTAGTTCTCTTAACATGTTAACCTTCTCTTTTTAGAGTTCGTTATTTTATTTTAGGATTTACTTTCTTTTTTCGTCTTCCTGGTTTCATCATAACTACTTTTAAATAAATGTTCAATATAGTAAATATTCAAAATTAGGGGAAAAAAGAAAGAAACTACAGAAGAAAAAGAAATCAATGCAAAAGAAAAGGGAGAAAGCTTTACTTCAAATTGTAGTAATAATACAATGTACATTTTATAGTACTAAATATAAAATTTTGCTATCATTATGCAACTTTCAATAGATTGAATTGATATTAAATTTGCAATATATTTGTACATTGTAATTCATAATTTTAATTATATCATTGATTGTTTAACAGAAAGATGTTAGTTAATATATTACTTCGAAGGCTTAAAAAATGATAAAACTAATTTAAATGTGTAAAATTAAGTGAATCTACATCAACAGAGGAGTTTGCATTGATTTATTGAGGGAAGCTCTCAACATCATATTTATAATAATTATTTTATTTCTCAAATGAATCACCAAAAATTGACAAATTGTTATTATATTAGCACCACTTGTATTAAAATTCACAAAGGAACACAAAATAAAACAAATAAACATTGTGAAGATTTTAAAATTTTAAATTAAGAAAGATGAACCTCAACATTGCATGAGCTTATTTCTGGTTGACTATAAGTTTGGTGACATGCTGCAAAAATCACTTGATCCTTGTCAAGCTTATAATATGGGGTGTGCTTAAATGACTCAATTGGTTATATTTAACATGGTTTTCTTTTGGACATTCTGAAATGATTAGAGTGAAGAAAATTTCGGCTAAATATGTAGGCTTAATTATCCCTTCCTTTATGGCATGTTACATTCACATCCAGTTTAGGTACCTTCAGATGTAAGCTAACATAAGTGATTCTCCTGTACAATGTCTTCTTGTTGATGTATCTTGGATAGTAGTTCTGCTTTGTTTGGTTTGTATATTTTCCCTTATGCAATTGTAGCTTTGTTACTAGAACCCTTTTCTTTTGATTGTTATTTACAATTTCTGTGAATCTGATTATATTTGTACAGTTCATCAACACAATGCCCAAACTGCCCCCATAATTCTGTGAGGCATTTTTGTTGGTGGAATAAGGTGAGTTTTGCAATCCTTTAGATTTTCTCTAGTGTTGGTCCTGATAATATGTTAAAAGACCTTTTTTTTTTCTGAATTATCTTTATATCTTAGTATGTGGCTACGCCAATACAACATTATGGAAATGGTGAGATCGGGAAAAGAGCTATGATATTGCTAAAACACAAAATTTTGAAGAACATTGTCCTAAGGCGTACCAAGAAAGGCAGGGCTGCTGATCTTGCTCTTCCTCCTAGAATTGTAAGTGCTTTTGATACGTACATATTCTCAGACATGGGTTTGCACAAATGCAAACACAATCTCTAGTAAATGATGGAATTCTGTTAATTCTTAATATTCCTATGTGCTTCTGTTGCCAATGCACCCATTCTGCAGATTTCCTTGAGACGGGACACCATGGACATTAAAGAAACCGACTATTATGAATCTTTGTACAGTGAAAGTCAGGCACAATTTAACACGTAAGTTACCATATAACTCTTTAGCTTTTGATGGTTGAATTGATTGAGCACCAACTGTGCAACTCTTGGTTGACTGATATTTATTCTCAGAAATAATTGCATGCTGTTCAAATGAAAAGATTAAGAAATCCTAGTTAGCTAGGTATGGATTGTTAGTATCTCCACTGACCACTTGGCATTGTCTACTGGTATCTCTTTCTCTTAGCAAGGTTTTGACATCCTAATTAGGATATGTTAGCTTATTAATTTTAACGAGCTAGTAACGAGCTAGCTGGTTACTGGACCATTGTATTTTTGTTTAACATCATAGTGTACCTTATTTTTCATAGGCGTCTTTTGCTCTATGTTTGATTTCACTTGAATCTTCACTATTATGTTGTGGTACCGTCTATCCATCAAGGATATAGGCCATTCCCCATCACATCAAAATGGGGATTGTTCATATATTTTTTAGTGATATGAAAAATCTAGTTCAAGCTACGCTCAATGTTTTCTTAGATATATAATCATTAAACCATGGTTTTTCCTTTTATGGTATTAAGCTTTGTTCTTCTCTTTTTCTAATTTTCTGCTCTTCTTGCAGATATGTTCAAGCAGGAACTGTAATGAACAATTATGCTCACATTTTTGACCTCCTCACACGCTTGCGGCAGGTGAGTATATCTTTATTACTTCAATGGATGAAACATTCTTCTACTCTGTATTCTTTTATTCTTTTCCTATGTGGGTTAATGAAACAGTTAGGCATATCAAATAATTTATTCTTCTACTCTGTATTAATGATGGCCTGCAAGATATAATATTGGATCTGATAGTCTTACAAAATGATATGACAGCGTTATACTCATATAGGTTGAACCTCTTCCTAATTTGCTTACATATGCAAGCACATATTTTGGAATTTGGATTCGGTAGAGCATGAATAATTTTTAATCATAAAATCTCTTGATAATAAATGGCATATTCTTGAACCGATGGCTTTTTTGTATTGTTTCAATTGATTAGACTTATGCATGAATCCTATGTGTTTGTATTCCAAACTTCATAAGCTTTAATTCTAGTTGATGTTGCCTTTTTTTATGAATTTCAGTATGTGTAATTGTAGTCTGGATCAGAATTTTTTTTTTGTTATATATTTTATTATTTGTAGGTAATTTTCTAAAAGGTATTATTGAGTGAGGAAATATCCGTGAATTTTTGAAGATGATATGGTCACCCCTTCAAGTTGATACTACCAAAGGGATGATTAACACTTGGTCTCTGTATGGCACAGTGGAAAGATGTGGGGATGCCTGTCGCTGCCCTGGACCCCAGTGATTGAATGGCGTCCAGGTGGAACTGGGAGGTGCTCCCCACCGCAACTACACACTGTGCCATATGTGCACATTGATAATACCCAGACGTTGATCCTTTCACTATCATCCTTATCACCCATAGCAAATATATCCAGATTAGACCTTTATCTAAGAAAATGAAATACGGTATTCAAAATTTTTATGCTGATCTGTTAAACCGGTGTTTTTGTGCAAAATTCTAGGCTGTTGATCACCCTTACCTTGTAGTATATTCGAGTACTGCTGCACAAAGAGCTGGAAACATAGTCAATGGTGATAGGAATGATGATGAACAAGTTTGTGGCATTTGCAATGATCCTGCAGAAGATCCAGTGGTGGGTTACCCTTTCTGTTTGTTCTGTTTAGTATTTTCTTCCTTTAGTTCTTCCTGGCACCATAAGCATGTAAAGGTCAAAACAGTTACACTAATCCATCCTCCCGTGGTCATATTTGAGCAAATCTTAAGAATAAGATGTCATTAAAAAGATAAGAATAAAATAATCACTACAAATATGCAACCGTGAAAGCATTTTGTTTGAATGTCCTGATTCTGATTGTTTCAGGTTACTGCATGTGCACATGTCTTCTGCAAAGCTTGTCTGATTGATTTTTCTGCCTCCCTGGGAAATGTCTCATGCCCCTCATGCTCAAGATTACTTACTGTTGATCTGACTACGAATGCAGATGGAGGGCAATCTAGCAAAACAACACTGAAGGGGTTTAAATCCTCAAGTATTCTGAACAGAATTCAATTAAATGATTTTCAGACGAGCACTAAATAGAGGCTTTGGTATGACTTACTGGGATTCATTAATTGCTAAAAAGTTGCTAGACTATTTTGAGAGGATAACATCTGTACTATATACACAACCATGGTTTGCATTATGTCATTAATGGCTATTAGATATCTCTCCTTTATCATTATTGGCATGACTTTACTGGACAGTTTAGCAGAAACTTCTTATTAATGTGGTTAGAAATTTCCTCTGATAGCCTGCTTGGAGTTCCCATTTGGCTTGTTCTTCATATAGTAAATTCTTATGTAAACCCCAATGACTAGCAGTGTCTTTATTTGTAAACTATGTTTCTATCAAAGTCGTAAAACTTGGTATTTTGAACTTCAATATTGTCATGTGTAATGCTGCAGTAATTTTGTGTCACCTTTTAAATTCACAGCAGTGCTATTCATAATAGAAATTAGCAGCAGCTGCATTTCTTTGTCAATATAAGTGGATGATAACAAAGATAAATGACAGAACGTTATTGACAGTATTAGTGTTATTACTTTCACTGTTGAGTGATGATTATTATGACCTGTGGCAAATTTGCCTCTATTGCATGGCATATTCATATTGTTCACTGTTTATCTCTTGATCCTCTCTGCTAACAGAGTTTTCATAATTTTAGAGGGAAGAAATCAGATTCATGGTGGAAAGAGATGGTTCTGCGAAGGGAATTGTTTTCAGCCAATTCACATCTTTCTTGGATCTCATAAAATACTCCCTTCATAAGGTCTCTAAAATGAGAAACGAAACAAATTCTGTCATGGTTTCTTTGTGCAGATAAGAAAAGATGCTATCATAATAGATTGGCCTCTTTTGCAGTCCAGCATAAAATGTGTTCAACTAGTAGGGAGCATGTCCTTGGCTGCGAGAGATGCTGCAATTAAGAGTTTTACTGAGGATCCAGATTGCAAGATATTTCTCATGAGTTTGAAAGCTGGAGGTGTTGCCCTTAATCTCACAGTTGCATCACATGTAAGCAATATCTTATTGAATTCTTGTTTGGTTTAATCTCTGATATCTTTTGGGATCCATTTGCAAAAAAAAGGATTTATGGCATTACTCTCTCTTATTGGGATTACATTTTGTTTTAAATTTTGCAATTAAACGTTTCCTTATCTAAAATGAATGCTGTAGTGTTTAGGTTAAATTGGCTATTCCTTTGTGTACATTTCTTTTTCCTAAAGGCTTAAAATGGTAGACTTTGGACCTGATTAGGTTTTCTTGATGGACCCTTGGTGGAACCCAGCTGTGGAGCGCCAAGCACAAGATAGGATACACCGAATAGGGCAATGTAAACCAATAAGGTTGGGTTGTGATTGGAAGTTAATTTATAACAAAAATGTTAAGACTGGTTTGAGTTAATGAGACTAATTGCATCTTTTTTGGTGTGATGTTAGGATTGTGAGGTTTGTTATTGAGAACACAATAGAGGAGAGGATATTAAAGCTGCAAGAAAAGAAGGAATTAGTGTTTGAAGGGTAAGAGTTTAATTAGTTTTTGGTTAAATTTGAAGGAGTAATTTGAATGTTTAATGTGTTGTGGTGTTGTGTAGGACGGTGGGTGGCTCCACAGAGGCTCTAGGAAAATTGACGGAGGCAGACATGAGATTTCTATTTGTGTGAGCTGAGCTGGGTTGGGTTGGGTTGTTGAAGCCAAGTTCTAGTGAAATGTAAAATACTTCTCTCTTTTCTGTTTTTGCCTTGGGACATGTTATGTTTGGAACTTATATAGTTAATGCCATTATCTCTCTCAAAACTCATTGAATTTATCGACTGGCTTTTTGAATTTTTGTTCAAATAGTTTAGTCTTTTTTTGTAGATGATGTGGCATTTCATACCAACTTTTGAATTTTTTTAAGTATATAAAATTTTAATAAATCTAAAAAAATCAAATATATATAAATTAAAAGTTTCTAAAAAGCTATAAAAAATATTAACAATTTTAAAAAAAAGTTGTAGAAGTTTATAAAAAAAACTATACAAATTTTAATAAAATTTAAAAAATTACCAGGATAAGAAAGTAGAATTTGGATTTCAAAATTTTAGTTGGGAATTAAAATATTAAAATTTGAAGATTTTTAATTAATCTAAATTAAATGTTTGGATAATTCAACTTTAGATTTAGATTTTAATTAATTCTAAGTGTTAAAAATATATATAAATTTCTGAAATAAACCTGCTGGTGATTATTAAGTAAAAAAATAGAAGAGCTGTTACATCCACTAACCGTTGCAACGACTGGCTATCAGGAACGGTGCCATAATGGTTGTTCTGGGAAGAAGAAAAAAACAACAAAAAACCAAAACTAGACAACTTGAAAACAAACAAAACCACAGCCTAAAACTTTGAAAGATGAAACGACCTTTTACGAAATTTCGGTCCAATTTAAAGGTCATAATAGAGATGTGTTTAGTTTCTCTCAAGATTTAATAATGAGATCCAAATTTAAGTAATTAAAGTTAAACTTTAACTTATTCTTTTAAGATTTTATTATTAAAAAAATTTGAGAAAAAGAGTTGAAGCTTTAAGATGGTGAATTTTGGAATAATGATTAATTAGAAGAGATTAATTTTGTTCATGGGTCTAAATTCTCAATCTATGATAATAAGCTTATATGGAGAATGTTAACAAATTTAGACATTTCACTTCAAGGACCCTAATCAATCCCACAAGCTTAGGTGTTTTATATTGGATTTGAGTTTTAGGCTTATTATTTTATTATTATTTTTATTTTGAATATTTTATAATTATTAAGTATTTAAAGTTATTTAGGAGTTTTATATTAAGAATAAAGTTTTGTTTAAAATTATTTGTTGTTTAAATTAATTAGAGTTTTATTTAGATATACTTAACTAGCCTATATAAAGACTTCTTCATTATTCATTAAAGACACAATTGTGTTCATTAATCAAAGTTTTCAACTTTGGGAGAGTTTATTTTTTTGAGTAAGATTTCTTTCGTAATTTTTAGAAATAGTTTTTTCTCGATTTTCTTCAAGCAGTCGTGAGAATTTATTTTTCATCTTTAACAGAATTATTTCTTGAAGGATTAATTAGAGCTATTAAATGAATTTGTTAAATTTATATCTCAATGAGTTCAATTGAACTTCTATCTTTCTATCCTTCATTGCTATCGTTCCATCTTTCACTTTTAAACTTCATCTATTTATTTTTTTTATATATTATTATTATTTGTTGTTTGTTCTTAAATTTCTTCTTTTACTGTTTTTCACTTCTTTATTACTAAATTTATTTATTTCTTCTTTTCAAATCAGATACAAATCTTTCCTTATTGAGTTAAACAACATGAATTCAATCTGCTTTTGCCTTCATTCTGTGTCAACCAGCTAATCAAGCATCTGATCTCTCCATTCCCAGTGACTATGGCATCTTGACGATTTCTCCCATCTCGCTCCTTCAAATTTGACCACATCGGAGTCCCAAAGATAATCATTCCTTCGACGTAAAAAAACCTAATTCAATCCCTACCTTGCATGACCCTTCGATCCTTTTCTACCTCTACTTCCACCGTTCTTGGAGCTTCCTCTATCCAAAATCGAGGATCCCCGAATCTCTTTCCCTCCTCTGCTAGCAAATGAGCTGCACGATTCCTTTGATGAGGTATGAATCTAAACTCCATTGACTCAAAATTATCAGGCCTAAATTTAATCTCTTTTACCAAAACACTAATGGTCGATTTGTCTTCCTCAAGAGCCCTTAGTTTCTTTATAACAGCCAAGGCATTCCCCTTGACCACTACCTCTTGAAACCCTAACTCCTCCATAAAAATTACAGCTCTGAGACACGCCCTTGCCTTTGCCGCTGTCGAATTGCCATATTTTCATACGGGTAAGTACACGCCACAATCACTAATCCCTCATTGTTTCTAACTAATATGCCAGTTGTTGCCTTCTTTATTTATTGATGGAATGTGGTGTCAAAAATTACTTTCATTGTATCCCCAACTGGCAGTTCCCATGTGATATTATGTGATTGTTGAAATTGTGGTAATGCAAATTCCAAACTCTCCAACTCGTGCATGTTTGTCTTTACAAACACTACTACCCCTTTCACATTTCGGTTAACTACTTCATGGTAGATACTGTTTCGATTATGGTAAACCATAGTGCCCAGAAAGTGACCAACCATACTATGCATGTCTCCAACGTACTGTTTATGAATTCTTTAGCTAACCAGTGTTTCCAATTATTTTCATTGTTGGAGGAAAATGGCACCTTCAATTCTTGCAGAACTTGGACTGTGACTGGACACTCTCGAAACAAATGCTCAACTGAATCCTTAGCTCCACGACAGACAGGGTAGCAACTCACCACTGCCACTCTCCGAATCACAATATTACCAAGAGTAGGCAAAAGATTATTAGTAATTTTCCAGCATGTAATATTAATTTTACTAGCAACATTAAGGCTCCGTTTGTTTTCCTGTAAAAACTTTTTCGTAAAAGCTTTTTAGCCTTATCCTGTGTTTGTTTGGCTAAAAATGATTTTCCACTGTAAAACATTTTACAAAACATAAGAAAATGAGGTCTTTTTTGGGGAAAATCCCAGCATCAGAACTTTCTAAACGCTCTCTCCTTCTCCTTCCCCTTCCCTTCATTACGTCCCTGACCCAGGATTCATTTCTGTATAAAAAACAACCAGCAGTAATTTCGTTGACAAAAAGAAAAAAGCCCTAGCCATTTTTAGTCTTTTTAGAAATGAAACTCTCAACAATTTGGTGATTTTTTCTCTTCAATTTTTTCGTCTATTTCCCTTCAGCGACTTGCCAGTTCAAGCGAAACCAGTCGATTCAAGTTCCAAACTCAATTGTCAAAATAGACGGTGAGACAATTAACTATGGGAAATAATGAGAAATTGAGAACGGTTCTGGAATTATATGATTTGTTTGCTTGCTTCTTAGCAAAATGTAATAACATTTTTGTTTTCATATATTTGTTTTTCCCTCTGGTTGTTCCCCAATAATAATTGAAAAGAAACCTTTTTGAATCGATGTGAGATTAAAGTAGGTAGTTTTAATTAATTCCTACGCTTCAATAGATCTATTAAGTTGGCAATTTGGTTTGTTTGTATATTTTTTAAAATGAATTTTATTTTTTGTGGAATTGATTAGATGGGATCTTGATTAGGTTCAATTTGTGATGGAGTTAATGATTTTGTGTTTGAATTGGGCCTTTTGATCTGTTTGATTTTATGTATATTTGATTTTGAACTACTTTTTATTAGATTGTATGTTCTATACTACAATGCTGGAATGGATGTTAGCAAAGATGGGTGATTTGTGATCACCCTTAATTTTGTAAAATGGATGAAATGGTTAATTCTTTGTTTGGTAGGATTATTTATTTTTATCCTCTCCTTTGCGTTTCTTGATTCATGATGAATAGTGTTGTATGTGTTGTCTGATTGTATTTTGTTGATCTCTCATGTATGAGAAATAGACATGGAGGAGTTAATTCTTTATGTGCTCCTCGATGCACAAAAAATAAGGAAGGGGAAACACTTATGGAATGCTTTTAAATTTGTTAGGACAAAAGAAAATTCAAGTAGGTTAAAAGGTTAAGATCATGGTTTGATTATAAGAACTGATTTCGTTTTGAGTTTGAGGTCTCCGGCTTTATCAGATTCCAATTCCAATATTTGGTCTTCAGTCAGCAGAATCAAGAAATGGTTAAAAGGTTAGTCCTATTGTTTGCTTTTAGAATGATCAAGTTTATGGAAAGAATGACGTGAATGAGATTTTTGGTCTCTTTTGCTATTGCCTAGGTATGGAGTGTATTGATGTGAAGAGAATATCATGTTGCAGTGCGTAGAAGGATTGAAGCATTTATTTGCTTCAGTGCTGCAATGATGTGATAATGATTTGTGCAAGCAATCAAGAGGTCTTGTTGATCCTGAACTTCTTGCAAGAGAGGCCATTTGTATGTTATCATTTTTTCTTTTCTTTTTAAATATTATCCTATATTGCTTATTTGATAAATTCAATGATTTTGCTTGATTTAACTTTTGTTCAGTCTTTGCCTGTGTTATTTTAGTTCTCGAGTCATTCTACTGAAATTTGCTTTTTGTTCATCTTTATGCAGTTAGTGTAAGTGAAATAGAAGCACTTTATGAGCATTTCAAGAAGATAAGCAATGCTGTTATAGATGATGAGCTGATCAACAAGGTCTTTGTTTTTTCATAGTTCCCGTTTTGTTATATAATTGATATCTTTTGTTATGTTTGCCAAGTTTTTTGGCTTGGTGATCACTCCTCATCTTGAGTTGGTTCTTTCCCTCTCATATTTGTAGTATTTAACTTTTATTTGTATTACTATTTGACAGGAGGAGTTCCAATTGGCGTTATTCAAAACAAACAAAAAGGAGAGTTTATTTGCTGATCGGGTATTTTTATCTAATGTTAGTTAATCCTCTCATATTTGTAGTATTTAAGTTTTATTTGTATTACTATTTGACAGGAGGAGTTCCAATTGGCGTTATTCAAAACAAACAAAAAGGAGAGTTTATTTGCTGATCGGGTATTTTTATCTAATGTTAGTTAATAATGTCTCCATCTTTGAAAGAATCATTCTTGTTAGCATAATATTGCTTGAGTTGCTGTCAATATATTTCTGATTTCACTGCAGATATTTGACTTGTTTGATACAAAACATAATGAAATTCTAGGTTTAGAAGAGTTTGCTCGTGCTCTCTGTCTTCCATCCAAATGCATTGATTGTATGTGTTAAATATTTTAGTTATTTGTATACTTCGTCACTCTATTTACCTCTCTTGTTGTAAGTCATAATCACGTTAAGATAGTAGTTGGATGTAAATGATTGGTATGGAAATGGAATTATGGAATTTTGTGCAAAGATGATGTGTCTAAACTATGTATTCTTGTGTAAACATATTCTTATTTAATCTATTTTCTTAGACTAGGGAATTTCTTTTTGTAATTGATTTTTTTTCTCTTTGAATCCTTTTCTTTGGCATTGGTTCCTAATGTCTAATGTTTAATTTGATATATTTATTTATAAATAAATCATTATGTAAAATATAAATTTAATAGATATAAAATAAACTCAATTAAACAATGAAAAGACAATAAATTCTTAAATGTATGTTTGTTTCATTTAAAACAGTTTTTTATAAAATATTTTTGGTCAAACAACAGAAAATATTTTACACAGATTCATCCAAACACCAGAAAATATTAATTTTTTCATAAAAGTAAGTCATTTTTCAGAAATCATTTTTTAGAAACCATTTTCAATCAAACAAACGGAAATCAACAATTAATTCCACAATTTAGTCATTTTTTACTTCTAATTTAAAAATTTATCAATTTAATCCCTAATACTTAAATTATTCAATAATGATAGCATCTAAAATCTTAAAAAATACTAGAAATTATAACATGGGTCAGGTAGTTCTAAGTACCAAGATTCTAAAAATGTAAAAATTACAAGAAAATGAATTAAATTGAGAAACTAATTAAAATTTGAACCCCTAAAATTTCTTATACCCGTGTGTGCTCCTCTCCAATTCGTTTTGCATGTGAAATAAAATAAAGGAATGGGTTTTGTTTTGTTTTAATGACTATCTATCTATCTATCTATCTACCTATTATTATTATTATTATTATTATTATTAAGTTAACATAATATATATTATATATACATATCACAAATGTTTTATTACGAACGTCCATCACTCAACCTGGTATAATTGTTACCTTTGTTCCTTTTATTTATTTCAATCTATAAATCAACTTTCAACACTTACGCGATTTAGTCCCTTAACCTTAATAATTTCTAGTTTCATAAAAATTACTTACCTAAAATTTAATTAACTACATAAAATAAATAGTTATGAGTTCGTTTTACAAAAACAGAGTTTTGAGCTTCACTTTCTGACACCTCTAATTATTGGGTCATTACAATACTTCCCTTCCCTCTGCATTGCCTCCCTAAATTTTCCTCCTTTAACCACTTATTAACCATTAATGACCCTCTTCTTGGTGCCGCCCTTAGCGAGATATCCCACCCAAATTCCACTACTTGTGTCCCCAATGTAACCGAAATCGAACAAAAACACTCCTCATGACCAAGCTTTCCACACAAGAAACAGAACAATGTGAGTTTATCGTACTGAAAATGGGTATAAACCAAACAATCTTAATCCAAAATAATTCTCTTATTTTGCTTCAACGGGATCCGAACATCTATCTTCACTCGGATCCTCAGGTACCTGCCGACTCCCCTTGCAATCAAAGAGGCATCATACTCCAGGAAAGTACCAAGGAAATTACCAAATTGGTGTGCCATACCCTCTGACATAAATCCCAATGGAAGATTGTAAATATGAACCCAAAATAGATAAAATGCATTTGTAAAAGATCCTCCCCCTGTTCCAACTTATGGAAAATGATCAAGTATTTGTTGAGAAGTCCATAACATACCCTCACATAACCTCTTTAAATCCACTTTATAATAAAATCTGAACAAAATCCTCTTATCCCCAATATATGAGATAGTCACCCCACCAACAGATGCCACAAATATGCAAGAGTATTTTGCAACGATAGGAAATTCAACACACTATTCGTAAGCACTTTCCCCACTAAGTAGAGCAGGTAGTCCTCCTCTACCAAATTTACATTAGCTTGGCCTCAAAACGATTCCTCTTCTTCCTAAAAAAATATTCAAATTCACTAGATCTTCCTCTATACCCCCTTCGAAGAGCCCTACCATGTGCAAACGCTGCCAGGATGATAACCAAAACCTTAAAACAAAAGACTCAAGAGAAACGTGCTAAACAACAAACAGAGAAACGTGCTAAATAGCATACTTTTTTTTCTCTATTTAAAAAAAAATATTTGCGAATATTTTGAGTGGTTGTTTAAATTAGATCAAATAGGTTGTTCGGATCAATAACCAACCAAGGTATCGGTCTGGAGAAAGACATTAGACCGGTTGACCCATAACTGGTACAGACCAATTAAATTAGACAAAAACCAATTGATCAAGCGATTCAACTACCAGTTAGGTTCTAAAAACCTTGATTTTGAATGAAAAGAAAATGTTTTTTTTCCACTTTAGTATCAACAATTTAAAATAAAATTGACTGTTTCTATATATTTTTTCGAAGAGATTTAAAATAAAACAATAAAAAGTTTCCATTTTTATATATTTATAAATTTTTTGGGTTAAAAATTAAAAGAACATTCAACTTTATCATATTATTTCTATAAGACTTTTATACTTTGTTTGCACCCGATTAAAAACATATAATTTGATTTGTACTAACATAAGTGAACTTACTTAGGTATAAATTAAAAGCCAGGGGCTTATAAATTAAAATTGTGAAAATTATGGTGTAAATAAAAATTTTGAATATTTATATTGTATTAAATCAAATGCTTGAAGCTTCGCCACTATTTTCAAAATTAGATCTGATCAGAATAGCCAATCATATCAATTGTGTTGAGAATCGATTGAGATTTGAGGTGAATAAAACTCGGTTCTCTTCGAAAAAATAAAAAAAAAATTGAATTTCAAGTTTTTTTAATAGAGTTATTCAATTTTTTTAGTCAACTCGAATAATTAATTTGTTTTTTCGAGTTCAAGTTGAATTGAATTTTACAATTTAGATAACTCAAATAATTGATTGGTGTAAATACTCTTTTAGTCCCTGTCAATTTTGAAAATAAGCAAATTAATCCCTTCCAACAAAAATTGCAAAATAATTTTAAAAAATTCAAAATATTTATAAAAATTTTTGAATTTTCATTATTTTAAAAAATATATAAAAATTTAAAATTCTAAAAAAAATCTAAAGAATATATAAAGATTTTTTAAAATTCCAAAATAACAATTTTGAGGATCTAAACTAGTAAATTCTCAATTCAAATTTATCATACTAAAGGATCTTTGTTTTTTTCCTCTTATTTTGCTTTGAAAGAGTTTTCAAATATATATGGTTTCAAATTTATGAGCTCTAACATGACATTAGCTATATTATAACAAGATTTAATTTGGCATTTTTTAAAAAAAATTAACTCGAACAATTTTACTCGATTCGGTTCAAATTGAATTTCATTTCACTCAACTCGATTCGAAAAATTTTCCAATCGAGTTAGGATGATAAAATAGGACTCGCCAATGTGATTAACGCTAATTTTTCTCACTTGATTCAATCGAATGCTCACCTCTAGCCAAGGTATCAGTTAAGGATAAAGGGGCTAGATTGGTTAACCTGTGAACTAGTTGAACCAATTGGACCGATCAGTCGAACTAGTCAAACTAGGTGATTGAACTAGCCGAATCAGCAATCAAGCCGACTGAACTAGTTTTTTTCAATAATTTATTCAGTCGAACCAGTCGGATCGATCAAACTGATTGAATTGGGAAGAGGTGGTTGGACATGTTCACTCACTAGTCTGATTTTGAAAACCTTGAGCTTTGTTGATGATATATTATAAGTAAAAATTTTTATTTATTGCTTAGGTTTTGAAGGTAGTGTGAAAGAAGAGAATAAAAAAGTTCCCATGTTTTTCTAATCAATCTTTGAATTTGAAAGTTCCAAGTTTTAAAATGTATTTTAAAATGCAAAATTTAATGAAATTTGACTTAGATTTGTCTAAATTCAAATCTAATTTTTAATTTGTTATCTAAACAAAGAATTTGGATTTTCAAATCCAAATCCAAGTTTTATTGACACAAATCATGGTTTCCACACAGACCATAAATAAATTCATCAAATATTTTTTCTCTGTTAGATTTGTAAAATAAAGATGAAATAAAACTTAATAAACCAGTATCTATCATGTCAAATCATCAAGAATAAATCAAGAACAAAACTAGATGCGGAAGCGTACCTGAATCCGTGAATTCCTTGAAGTTTTACCGGATCTTGAGGACTTGATCTTCCAAATTAGCACACAAGAAATTCAGAGAATATCTGCTCTCTCTTTCCTAATGGTGGGATATTAGAAAAGATATCTTGTGTATAATTTGGGGACCATAACCCTAATATTTATAACCTTGGCATATTAGTTCTAATCAAGTTCTAATTAGCCCATCATTAATTAGAATTTGATTAGAATTCAATTACTAGAGTATCTACACATATTTGACCCATACTTTATTTAATAAAAAACCCAATAAAATTTTAACCAAATTAGATCATTTTTAATTTGGGCTAGCCTATCATGACAGTAAATAATAACATGTAATTACCCTTATTATATATGTGATGTCCATATTTTCCAACAATCTCCCACTTGGACCACATATATATACTAATTACTCTATAATTACATGTCATTATATAACCTTATGAGCTCAAAATTTTACTATCATATCCAAAAGGTATTCCGAACAATCTCGTCCATTAATTATGTTAACATAGAACCAAGGCGACTTTCGTTACATATATCGTAACTAAATCCATCCATGATCACATATATTAACACAATCCAATGAAATAGATCAAGTATGGATGTGTAGCATGGAAATTACATGCAATATGATCTAAACATGTCTATTTCCAACTAGTCCTCCTTACTGAGATCAAACCTTACCAAAATCAGAGTGTGAATAAACCAAATAAACTTTATTCTGCAGAAAATAAACTTAATATCTTTAAACTGAAATAACTAAAAATGTGTCTATAACATAAAAGCATTGAAAAGTAAAAAATCCCACTAAAACCAAATATCCTTAAATGATATCACACCCATATGAGCAATGTGCTCATGAAAAACCTTGGGTGTAGTCCCTTAGTAAGCGAATCCGCAATCATGGAGTTTTTCCTAATATGCTTTATAGACACCTAACAACTCTGAACTTTTACTTTAACAACCAAGAACTTAAAGTCTATGTGTTTTGACTTTGATGTGCTCTTATTGCTATTGGAATAAAAGACTGCAATTTATTTTCACAATTTGCACCTTAGTGACAAAATCTTGTATCCATATTCCATCAAAATTGGAGTCTATATACCTGATGATCTCTAACTGATTAGACCTCCGATATGTGAGCATGTAATCTTTTGTTCTTTGAAAATACCTTATAACCATTTTGGATGCTATCCAATGGTCCAAACCAGGGTTGCTTAAAATATCTGCCTAACATCCCCATAATGTACACAATATTCCAATGTATACAAACTTGAACATACATTAGACTTTCTATTGCTAAAATGTAAAAAATCTAATACATTTTTTGTAATCTCAAAATCATTCTTAGGGCATTGATTGAGGCTATACTTATTATTGACAAGCAATATGTTATTAACATATAAAACCAAATATAAAACCTCACTCCCACTAAATTATGGTATATACAATTATCAATAAAATTCATCTCTAAACCGAAGGAGATAATCATTTGGTAAAATTTGTAATATTTTTGACAAGAAGTTTGCTTAAGCCCATAGATGAAGTTCTTTGCAAATCATTAACTTTGCATCATTCGGCACAAAGCTTTCTAATTGCACCATATAAATGTATGATCAATATTACCATTGAGAAACCATTAACTTAATATTCATCTGATGTAGCTTAATGTCAAAATATTCCACTAAAGCCATTATAACCATTTCTCTAGTGGAAATTTTTAATTACATTCATTCTTGAGGTTGTTGAGTTTGTTCTTCTGGAACAATTACCTCATCTTGAATAGGAGTTGTTCAACATTTTCTTATTGAGGTTCTAGATTCACTTTTTAATCAATAATAGGTATGAGAACCTAAACATCATCAAAAGCGATAGTAGGAACTGAGTTAGAATCCAATTCCTCCTCAAAAGCAATGTTTTTAACCTTATTTCTCCCCCCAAACTCAACATCCTAAAAGAATGTTGCAATTCTCATCTAAAAAATATTCCTAATTGTGGGATCATAAAACTCATAGCCCTTAGATCGCTCAATATTTCCTTGACCCTTATACTTTATAGACATCAAAGAAGCCAGAAGTGACGTCATTTCAACATTATCGTTTTTAGCAAAACGTTTCTCAATTTCGTTAAGGAAACTTTGGCCTGAGTAATCTTTTTAGATTCTTTGCCCCTAAAGGCTTCTGAAATGTTGTACTTCATGATCATTAGACTCATGCGATTTAAATGATCCCACCTCTCAAAATCCCTTTTAACATAAGGGGTGTTTTCCACAGTGAGAGGTGCGAGTTATTCTTCCCTTAGTGTAATGTCTATGTTCATACAACCAAACACTATAAGTAAAAGTCTTTTCCATTCATTGAAATTAGTTCCATTAAGCATGGATAGAGAATTTATGTTAGCAGATATTGTGTCAGTAAAAGATGAATTAATTAAATATAGAACAAAAAATAAAAATAAGCTCACATCAATATTCATAGGTAAACAATAAATTCAAGATAATGGCTAATCCCATCTCAAGATACCAAACACAATATTAATATCAAGTCTTTGGATAGTAATACTAACAGTAAATGGTACTCTTGTTATAGTAATCAAACATTGACAATAAATTATGTCAAACAATTAATTAATCTTTGGACTAACTTATTGCTCACATAAAATACCTTATAATTGTCACACATTTATCACCACAGATGTTGTTGAAATTCTGCCAAATATTAACTTATCTTTGGGTCAATTAATAAACGCATGAATCACAAAAACATATAATCATCTTGATATTTTAAATAAACTAATCTACACAAAAGAGGTCACTTTGGCAGCATTTTGTTTCAACTAATTTATTTAAAATATTAGACATCCTTAATTAAAACCTAAAGCCAAAATCTGAATTTATTTGTTTCAAAATATTTCTCTTAATTTCATCTTTCAATCAAATTAAAAGGTAATAGTATATAGATATGTATATATTTATCCTAAAACAACACACAATGATGCTTACAAATATAATAATAGTAAGTTGAATAAATCATAAATCATAAACCATAAGACTTCAAATTTAAACCAAAATAATTTGAATAAAGGTAAACCTCATCATATCGGAAACTCCATTAATATTTCATATTTAGACAAAATATTAACTTATAAGTGATATATTAGTGTAATAATCAAACATAGACAATAAGAACATGTTGAACCATAAATCTTCCTTGGGGCCAATTTATTGCTCACATGTAAAACCGAATAATTGTCACATGTTTATTACCATAGTTGTACATGTAATATTATTAACTTTCATTTGGGCTAATCAATATTAATATAACTTAAGTTACATGCACACAACCTTTTATATTTTAAAACAAAATAATTTATACAAAAAAAAATCACTTTGGTAACTTATTGCTTCGATTAAGTTATTTTAATATATATATAAGCATACCAATATTCAAATTTAAAATTTTCATAACAGTTAAAGGTCAAACTTTGTTTTATTGCTATATAGTTTCCTAAATAACCCAAAATAAGGTTGTCTAAATAGCACAATAAAAAAAAACCAAAACCTTAATTTTAACTGATATATATATTTTAACCATATATGTCAAAACCGAATGGAAATAATGTAGTGATTCAATGCCAAATAATTAACAAGCACATGGATTCATAATTTTGGCATAGAAAAAACACCAAAGCAATTCATGTATATACATATATTTAAAATCAAATAGAAAAAAAAATTACCCTGCATTGGTTCGGGCCGAGCCCATACAAAAATTTAGGCCCATTTTCTAGGCCCGGGCCTGGCTCGGCCCAAAATATGGGCTTAAAAATTTGTCCAAGCCCGGCCCAAAATAAAATTATTAAGCCCGAGCCCGGCCCGGCCTGGCCCATATTAAAATTTTTTAACTTATTTCATTAAATAAAAATTTTAAAATATAATAAATCATCAAATACATTTAAAATAAATATTAAAATAAGAAACAAATAAAAAATTATATTAAAACAATTCTTAAAACAATAATAAAAAATGATTATGTTAAAATTAAAAATAAAATGTAAATATGATTAAAAATAAAAAATATATATATTTAGTATATAATTCGGGCCGGGCCGGGCCCGAGCCAAAAAAGTTTTACACGAGTCGGGCCTGTTTTCTAAACGGACCTCTTTTTTTGCCCAAACTCATATTTCGGGCCTATATTTTTACCTGAACCCTCCCATTTTTCGGGCGGGCCTTCGGGCAGGGTCGGGTAGCCCACCCCATGCACACCTCTACCCTGCATATATCACGTAAATCCAAACTTATATTTATGATTAAATAGAGATTCAATTGAATACTTGAAATAAAAATATCAAGTCAATATATCTCATAAATAAAACCATAATAGTTGGCATACCCCATAATTCATACCATAGACTATATCAATATAATTTAGCTGAATATTAGAAATAATAATATGTCAAACACAAATATTATTCGACCAAACTTAAAACTAAATATATATGTATTTATAGCTTGACAGCATAGATAATTGAAATTCATCGACTAATATTAATAACTTAAAAATGAGCAATTATGCCAAGAAAAGGAATCAAAATAGGCAACACAATTGGTAAATTTCAACAGCAACTATGATGCAAAATATTAAACATTAAACATTAAAGATTAATTTATCTTGCACCAAAGTGCCCATAAAATTGAATATATAACCGTACAAAAAATTAACTTTAATGATATTCATCAAAACTTAATTTCACTAATTAAACTATAAAAGATATCTTATTGAATAATGGTTATAAACACCTATTCACGCCAACTATAATCATGCATTAATACTCAAAATCATTGATATGCATATAATATATATACACAATATATATACACACGATTATATAATAAAAAAATATTGGTTTGCCTTACATATTTCATGTAAACTCAAATTTATATTCATGACTAATAACATTACCATAAAACTTCTTTATACACACAAATATTTTATTTTAAAAAAAGAATCCATAACCACCAAATATAAATTCATGTAACCAACCAACAAAAAAAAATTATAACATTTAAGGGAATTCGCAACTGCCGATCTTAATATATATATATTTTTCTTATAAACAAAACTTGATTCTTAAAGGAATTGATAACATGAAAATTCGCCATATAAACAAATCATAAATATTGCTAACATAATCAAACTGATATGTTTAGCCAAAACATAATAAAAAAGTTATGATAATAAATTCATAAAAAAATTAATGATTAATAAACAATCACCATTAATGATTAATTATCAATCACGTTTTAATAGTCAAGCATTAACTTATATTTTATAAGAATAATATTCATATATAGGTAATAAATTACAGGACCAAATCAACTGAAGTCAATATCACATGGGTTAGGTCATTGTGAATTGAAAGACAGTAATTTACAAAAGACAATATCAAAAATTGAAAGTAGAAATTATGTAGGTTTAGTCCATAGTAATTTCAATTTAAAGGAAAAGTTAAATCTTTTATGTATAAACCCTAAATGGATTTAATCTTAATTAAGCAAAACTTAAAAGAAATTTATCAGGAATTTTAAAAATTCAACATGAAATATCATATCTATGAAATTTGAAAATCGAATCAATCAAAATTAATAGAGAATCAATTCATTCTCAATGATTCAACATGGCGAGGCTCTGATACTACTTGTTAGATTTGTAAAATAAATCTGAAATAAAACTTAATAAACCAGTATCTATCATGTTAAATCATCAAGAATAAATCAAAAACAAAACTAGATGCGGAAGTGTACCTGAATCCATGAATTTCTTGAAGTTTTACCGGATCTTGGGGACTTGATCTTCCAAATTAGCACACAAGAAATTCAGAGAATATCTGCTCCCTCTTTCCTAATGATGGGATATTAGAAAAGATATCTTGTGTATAATTTGGGGACCATAACCCTAATATTTATAATCTTGGCATATTAGTTCTAATCAAATTCTAATTAGCCCATCATTAATCAGAGATTAGAATTCAATTGCTAGAGTATCTACACATATTTGACCATACTTTATTTAATAATAAAAACCCAATAAAATTTTAACCAAATTAGATCACTTTTAATTTGGGCTAACCTATTATGATAGTAAATAATACCATATAATTACCCATATTATATATGTAATGTCTATATTTTCCAACATTCTCTTTCACCAAACCCTTCTTCAAGTCTATCCCAATACCTCTCTGCTTTTGAATTTTTAACTGGTGTTATAGGCCATGCATAAGAGCCCGCAACTGAAGCGCACATTTCAAACCATTTATGTTCATTTTGGGTTATTTGGCCCGACATGATTGACTCATTACTCGAAAAAGACTCAAAGTCCATTTACTTGGATCCTGGTTAAAATGTAAACATTCTAGTAACTTGCATTTTTACCAGGATAATTGTTGTAAATCCTAAAGGATAAGAATGTATAGAGTTTAAATCACTTAGAACTCTCACTTTTTAGATAAGAACTAATCTCAGCCATTGATGTAACTTAATTTGTACCATTGGATTCGGGAGAGCTCAACTATAAATAGGGCTCTCCCCTTTCATTTGTAATCACTTCATTTTTGAGTTAAAAATATATTTTAAAGCATTTACTCAAACACTTGGTGTGCGTTGCTTTCTTGTGGCTTTTCAATTCTTTTGTTGCTCATTCGCTTTTGAGTTTGCTTTCGCTTTATTTTGTTGTTTTAGAGAATTTCCTTTGTGAATTCTCCTTTTTGAGAGTAAGAATGACTTAGCAGATTTGAATCAAAGAAGTCCCCTTCGTGAATTCTACCTTCGTGACACTAGCACCTATATATATTGAAAGTAAAGGCCTAAATGGGTTTAATATCATAAATCAAGTGAAAACATCATCTAGCACAAGCTAGTGGATGATGTAACACCCCTAAATCGTAACCATTGTCGGAATAGTTTAAGAGGCATTACCGGACTCATAACACAGATCAGAACCGTTAAATATCAATTATCCTTCCATTTCAATAAACATAGATTATTCATATTCAACGTGAACTTAAAACGACCGTACGAAGTTTAAAACATGCTTTCAGGATCAATTCGATAACATATAAAAGTTTCAGAACTTACAAAAATTTTCAACTTTTAAAAGGTCACAAGCCCATGTGTACTGGCTGTGTGCCCTACACGACCTTAGACATGCCTGTGTGTTTAAGCCATGGCAAATTAGGGCATAGCTACTGACTTGCCCACATGGCTACAAGACACGCCCATGTGCCTTGGCCGTGGTCGAGTCTTACTTGGGCCACACGGCTAGCCACACGCCCGTGTGCTTTAGCCGTGTTCGGGCCTGACCTACAATTGTAAGGTACCCCTGAGGACACACGACCGTGCAACATAGTTGTGTGTCGCACACGGCTGAGACACACGCTCGTGTATTTGCCCGTGTGGACAAAAATAGGCCATTTGAATAGCCAATTTGCCACCCCAAATTTGGGTCAACCTACAAGCAAAGAAACAAGCATATATGCACCACCATTTCAGCCAATTTTGTGCCAAAACATTCATCATTTATATCATAACTATATCAACCACTTTCCTATTTTTAAACCTTACCAATTCATGCCAACATAAAATAAGATCATACCAAAATATTTCCTTCCATACATCATTCAATCTCAAGCTAAACTTACCAAAACTTACCAACTAAAACAAACCACAATTGCATAAGCCATTATCAACTATGAGTTTAAACACCAACTAGCCAAATCACATGGCTAAGTATATACATCACAAAACATAATTCCACAACCACTAGCCTATACATGCCATACTTTAAAAATATACATTTTCAAAAGTACCAAAATGAGATTCGATAGTGTGGTGATCCCCGAGCTTGCAGTAGCTTCGATATCTATAAAACAATGCAAACACACACAAAGTAAGCTTGCAAAAGCCAAAAATCATCAATACATAAGTACTTACGAATTCTCAAATCATCTATCAAATCTATACCAATACAATCCATATGTTTATACCAAATCAATGAGCTTCACATACATAGTATCATCTACCACATAGGTATCATACATACCTGAATCTTCCTGTACTTATTCACTTTCGTTCTCACCTTTCGTTTAAATATTTTAAGACTTTTCGTAAATTATTCGTGCTTTGAACATCCGCACACTTAGTGCTGCAACAGTTAGCCGAAGCTAGAACGATTCCGCACACTTAGTGCCATCTCAATTAGCGGAAGCTTAGTGCCATCTCAATTAGCGGAAGCTAAGTCGGTATTGCACACTTAGTGCCTCATATAGCCGAAGCTAGTTTAAATCGCACATTTAGTACCAAATACTATTGATTTATCATCGTATTCATCCAAACCAAACATATATACAATGTATATATAATCAAAACATCAAAATATACTTAACATCATGTTTTAAGTATGAACATACCTCGTACTCAAAATTATCGACTCGATCATTTATTCTATAATCTTTGACTTCCCTCGGTCTAAATCCAAATTCCTCTTTTCTTGATCTATATGTATTCAAAATTAACCCTTTTATTCACCAAATAATTTAAAACAATCCATACACGCATATTTAGGGCATTTTACAAAATAGCCCTCACATTTTCACATTTCAACACTTTACTCCCTAAATCACAAAATCACAAAATCACAAAATACACATAATTTGCTTATACTCATGCTTGGCCGAATTCTCCTAGCTCTCATACAAGTCCATACATTTCATTTATTTCACATTTTAGTCCCTCAAAATGACATTTTTACAATTTAGCCCATAATACTCAATTTCATAAAAAATTCAAAGACAAAACTTGTAAACCCAACATTAAGCTTTCATAATTCCCCAACTAACATCACAAAGCTCATAGCTTTATCAATGGCACATTTCAAAATCATCATCAAAATCAGAAATTGAGGCATGGGTTTAATAGTAATCGAAGCAACGATTACAAAAATATAGAAATTATCAAAAACCGACCAAAACACATACCTCAATCAAGGATTACAAGTGCCGAACCCTAAGCAAACTTTTCTTTTTTCTTTTCTTGTATTTTCGGTCAAAGAGGAGCATGAAATGGTTTATTTCATGTCTTTATTTTAATTATAATTCATTTATAATTAGTTTACCAATTTTCCCTTGTATCATAACATTAATAAACCATGCATATCAAGGTCATATATGTCCATTAACCATGTAAATGGCATAATAGCCACAAAAGGACCTCTCAATTATAAAGCCAAGTCAAATAAGCACTTTTAACATCTAGCACACAGCTTTTACCTTTTACGTGATTAGGTCCTTTTTTTTGCAAATTAAGCACACAAACAGTTAAATTTTCACACGAGACTTTCACACATGTCAATTCACTTATAATAGGCATGGAAAATAATATTAAAATATTTTTCTAACTCGGATTTGTGGTCCAAAAACCACTATTCCGACTAGGGTCAAAACCTGACTGTTATAATTCTCCCCCCTTAGGGATTTTCGTCCCCGAAAATCTTACCATTAAACAAATTCAAATATTGCTGTCTCATAAAATCTTCAAGCTCCCACGTGGCCTCTTCAATACCATGTCGTTGCCACATCACTTTAACTAACGGAATTTTCTTATTTCACAGCTTGTTAACCGTACGAGCTAATATACGGATTGGCTTTTCTTCGTAAGTCATATCAAACTAAATCTCTATCTCAGACGGAGGAATCACATCTGAAGGATCGGCTCTGTATCGTGAAGCATTGACACATGAAACACATTATGAATCTTTCCTAACTCTGGTGGCAATAACAATCTATAAGCTACCAGCCCAATACGCTTGATAATCTCGTACGGCCCGATGAACCTCAGACTTAATTTGCCTTTTCTACCAAACCGAAGCACTTTCTTCCACAGAGACACTTTGAAAAACACTTTATCACCGATCTCAAACTCAATGTCTTTTCTTTTCAAATCTGTATATGATTTCTGACGACCGGAAGCTGCTTTCAAACTATTTCGGATCACTTTCACTTTCTTTCAGTTTCTTTTATCAAATCAACTCTGTGAATCTTATTTTCGCTGAGCTCAGTCCAATACAAAGGTGTATGACATTTGCGACCATATAATGCTTCGTAGGGTGCCATTTTAATGCTTAACTGAAAACTGTTATTATAAGCTAATTCAATCAAGGGCAGATATTGTTCCCACGTACCTTCAAACTCAAGAATACAACATCTCAACATATCCTCTAGTAGCTGAATAATCCGTTCGGATTGACCGTCCGTTTGCGGATAAAAAGTAGTACTGAAGTGCAATTTAGTACCCAAAGCATATTGCAATTTCTTCCAGAGTCGTGATGTGAATCTCAGATCTCTGTCTAACACTATAGACAGTGGCACACCATGCAATCTCACAATATCAGAAATATATAACTCAACTATTTTATCAAGTGAGTAATCGGATTGAATCGGAATAAAATGAGCTGATTTCGTTAAACGATCGACTATAACCCAAATTGCATATTTCTTTCTTGAAAACAGGGGCAAACCCGAAACAAAGTCCATGGTCACTAAATCTCATTTCCACTCTGGAACCATAATCGATTGTAATAATCCCGATGGCACTTGATGTTCCGCTTTAACTTGCTGACAGATCAAACATTTAGAAACAAATTCAGAGATATCTCTTTTCATTCCAGACCACCAATATTGTTGTTTCACATTATTATACTTTTTCGTACTACCCAGATGCACAGATAAACGACTACTGTGAGCTTCACTCAGAATCATTTGAATTAATTTTGGATTTCTCAGAACATAAATTCGATCTCGAAACCTAAAACAATCATCTTTGTCAACTCTGAATTCTGAATCAGGCTCTACATCGCATTGAACTCGTTTTGCTAAAATTTCATTATCAATCTTCTGAGCTTCGATAATCTGCTCTAAGAACAAAGGTCTTGCTTTCAATTCAGTTAAAACTAAACCATCACCGGATAGAACCAAATGAGTATTCATCGCATGCAAAGAAAACAATGATTTTTTACTTAAGGCATCAGCAACAACATTTGCTTTTCCCGGATGATAATCAATCACAAGTTTGTAGTCTTTTAGCAATATATCCATCTTCTCTGTCGCAGATTCAAATCTTTCTGAGTCATCAAATACTTCAAACTCTTATGATCAAAATACACGTGACATTTCTCACTGAACAGGTAGTGACGCCAAATTTTTAGAGCAAACACAATTGCAGCTAACTTAAGATAGTGAGTTGGATAGTTCTTTTCGTGTGGCTTCAACTATCTCAAATTATAAGCAATGAATTTTCCTTCTTGCATTAAAACACATCCTAAACCAATTAACGAAGCATCACTGTAGATCACAAATTCTTTACTCGATTCAGGTTGTACTAAAACTGGAGCTTCAGCCAACAAAGCTTTTAACTGATCAAAACTGTTCTGACACTTTTCTGACCACTCAAATTTCACATCTTTCTGAAGCAGTTTTGTCAACGGAGTCTCAATCATTGAAAAGTCTTTTACAAATCTTCTATAATAACCAGCAAGTCCCAGAAAACTGCAGGCTTTAGAGACATTTCTCGGAGGTTTCCAATCCAGAATAGTTGAAATTTTGCTCGGATCAACTCGGATACTAGATGCTGATACAATATGACCCAGGAAACCAACTTCTCATAACCAGAACTCACTTTTACTGAATTTCACCTACAACTGCTTATCTCGCAAAATCTGTAGCACTAATCTCAAATGCTCGGCTTGTTTGGATTCATCACGAGAATAAATCAATATGTCATCAATAAATACAACAACAAATTGATCTAAATACGGTCTGAAAATTCTATTCATCAAATCCATAAAGATAGCAGGTGCATTAGTCAATCCGAAAGGTACAACTAAGAATTCATAGCGGCCGTATCTCGTTCGAAAGGCAGTTTTTGGAATATCTGAGTCTTTCACTCGCAACTGATAATAGCCCGATCTCAAATCTATTTTCGAAAACACAACAGCTCCTTTCGACTGATCAAACAAATCATCAAATTGGGGTAGAGGATATTTATTCTTGATAGTCACTTTATTCAACTTACGATAATCAATACACATTCTCATCGTACCATTTTTCTTTTTCACAAATAGAATCGGAGCACCCCAAGGTAAGAAACTCGGTCTGGCATATCTTCTATCGGTCAACTCTTGCAACTGAGACTTTAATTCTTTTAACTCGGTCGGAGCCATTCTGTACGGAGCTATTAAAATTGGAGTAGTACCAGGTACTAATTCAATACCAAATTCTACCTCTCTAACCGGAGGTAATCCCAGAAGTTCTTAAGGAAATACATCAGGGAACTCACACACAACAGTCATGGATTCAACTTTGTTTTCTAACACTCTTGAATCAATCACATATGCAAAATAAGCTTCACAACCTTTTCTCACAATACTTAAAACTTTCATCGAAGCTATTACAACAGGCAATCAATTCAAATCACTAGATTCAATTCTATCTATTTTGTTATTCTTGCATCTCAAATCAATAGTTTTTCGTTTGCAGTTCACCACAGCATCATGCAAAGTTAACCAATCCATACCCAGAATTACATCAAATTCATCAAAAGGTAACAACATCAGATTAGCCGGAAAAAAAAGTGTCTCGAAATATTAACAGACAATTCTTGCATACTTTATCAACCAGAACACATCTGCCTAAGGTGTTCGAAACTCTAATTACAAATTCAGTAGACTCTACAAGTAAAGTCTTACTGTTCACTAAGTTCATGCATATATACGAATGTGTCGATCTAGGATCTATCAAAGCAATCGCATAAGTATCATAGAGAGTAAATGTACCCGTGATCACATCTGGCGATGAAGCTTCCTCGCGAGCTCGGATAGCATAGGCTCTGGCAGGTGCACGAGCCTTAGATCTAACAGCTGTGTCTTTTGTTCCTTTTTGACTATCGCTTATATTTCCCGAATTTCTGGGAGGTATACCATGAGATGCATTACCACTCTGCCTCAGATTCTGAACGTTATCTTTTTCAACTAAATCTAAACAATCTTTTATAAAATAATTTCTTGAACCATAACTATAACAAGCTCGATTATTACTTTTTCCCTATCTTTATCCGAAATGTTGTCTTCCATATTGATCACACTCAGGCTTTTCATTCTTTGCATTATCAACACTAGTAACAGACGTAGCTGAAGATTTGAAATTTGATTGTGATCTTGTAACATCCTAAAATAGGGCCTAAACAGAATAGTGGTTGTGAAACCACGAATTTGAGATAGAAAAGTTTATTGCGATTAGTTTTATGATTTACCGAGTGATTAGATGCATGTGTTAGAATACTGAAAAGAAATTTTAATGATTTCATGTCTGATTTGCATATTAGGGCTTAATTACAAAAGTTGATAAATATAAGTTCTAAATGCTAAAGGATTAAATTGAAGTGCATAATTGAAGTAGAGCTCCTTAAATGGTAATTAGACCATTATATTTTCATGGACAAAAATGGATATATATAGGTAGCAATAACTAAAAATTTTAATGAAGGGCATTTTATTAAAGTGTCAAATAAAAGAATTAAAAAGGGAAAAAGATGGCAAAAATGTGCTCATCTTCTTCCTTGGGCTGAATGTCAAGGGTTCTCCATAGTTAGGGTTTGTTTCAAGCTTCCAAGCTCTATAGTAAGTGATTCCAAGCTCCGTTTTTAATGTTCTTTACGTTTTTGGAGTCCCGGTAACTTGATTAAGCTTATTCTAGCAATAATTTAACCTAGGGTTTATATTTGGAAAAATACCCATAATGTTTATTTTTATGTATTATGGTAGAAGAAGCATGAAATTGTGTTAAACAACTTTTGCTAAGCGATTTTACGTGAAAACGAGTAAAACGATATAATCGGTAAAAATACCTAATGTTCATAAGTACATGTTAGAGTGAGAATTTGATGTTGCCATAGAAGGGAAAAATGATCATTATGTCATAAAAAAGAAGAAAATAGGATGAAGTTTAATTTCTGAACCTTGGGGAAAAGTGAAAATATGTAAAAGTTTAGGGGCAAATGTGTAATTTTTCCAAAGTTTAAGTCAAGGATTGTTTTAATAAATGTGAGTATTAAATAAGCTAAATTTTTTATTATAGATCAAGAAGAACGAAATCCAGAGTTAGACCGGGGAAAGAAAAAGATAGTGGACTAAATCGATATAGTTGATCGTATTTTGTTTCGAGGTAAGTTTGCGGTAAATAAATGCAATATTCTATTGTTTTATGTTACTGTTGTTAATTTCCAGCATGTGTATATTTATTTTATGAAATTGTTGAAAGAAGACTCAAGCATGAATTGACGGAGAAGTAATTTCAAAAAGTCCCTGTTGAACCTTAGAAATGTGTAGGATACAAATGTCATGACATTAGGGTTTAAGGATACCATGTAAGTTCATGCCAAGGCATGGCAATTGGTAAGGTTTCTAAGGCAAGGACACCATGTAAGACCATGTCAAGACATGGCATTGATAAGTTACTATAAGGCAAAGGTCCCATGTAAGACCATGCCAAGGCATGGCATTGATGAATTCATAAGGCAAGGATACCATGTAAGACCATGTCGAGACATGGCAATGTCAAGTTTCAAAAGGATACCACGTAAGCCCATGACAAGTCATGGAAATGGTAAGGTAGCCATGTATCCTTAGTATTCCAAGTGGTTCAACGGGAAAATTTAAAGAGAATATCAATGTAAGGTAAGGTAAGATGAGTTATACTAAAAAGGTAAGACAAGTTTATGCTAGAAGAGCAATGGTAAGTATATAATGTTCATGTATGCTTGATAAGGAAAAAGGCAAGTAAAATGTATTAGTAAATTTGATTAAGTGAGTAAGTGAGTAATTGAAGAAGTTTAAAATATGTATATGACAATTAATGAAGTTGCATTAAGTAGTATCATGCCAAGTAGTAAGATAATTCTTAAGAATGTTGTTATTTATTTGCACGCAAACTTACCAAGCTTAATGCTTACCCCTTTTTCCTTCTTTTTATAGTTTTTTCAAGCTAACTCGGTGGTCGTAAAGTACATCGAAGGTCTAGGGACACTATCACAAGGATTATTTTGGTATAGCTAGACGTTTCATTTTGAGTATGCCATGCATAGCATCGTAGCCATTTTGTGTGTATATTTTATGATATGGCTAATGAATGGTATGTAAATGCTTGATAATGATTAGCTATTGGAATAGCTAATCAAGGACATGTTTGGTGTTATGTATGCCTAAATGTTAGTTATTCCATGGAAATCATGAAAAAGGTGAAATTAGCTTTAAAATAGTATCGGACAGCAGTAATGACGTGAATTTGAAAAATCACTAAAAATAGTAGAAATGGATTTAGTTAGTGAATGAGATATAGAATTAAAGCTTGCTGAGTCTATTTTCATATCAAAGAAACAAATAAATAAAGGAGTTGTATTTTATGAGATATTTAAATTTTGGTGAGACATGGTTAGAGTGATTTCTAAATCCCCTATTCTAACTTTAGAAATTCACTAAAAATTGTACAAAAATAATTAGGAGTTATACTTGATATGTATAGATTAATTATTGAGTCTACTTTTAAGAGAAATAAATGGCATGGTTATTTGAATTCTGTACAGGGAGGAAATTAATTTGTAGTGAACAGAGATCAGAGCAGCTGAACACTAAAATAGGGGAAACTTTAAAACTTACTAATTGGCTAGACCAAAAATTCTGAAACAAATTTAGTAAGAAGATATATGAGTATAGTTTCAGAGAAAATTTACAGATTTGAATTTCAAGTTTCATAACTCGAGTTATGATTTATTTAGTGACTATGACGCAGATAGACAATTTATTTATGAAAGATGAAATAAATTGTTTTGATTTGTTTAAGTGATTGAAAATTTTTTATTGATTCCAATTTGTTCTCGAACCATTTCAATTTCAGGTTTTAGGGTCTCGAGGACCCTTTTTTGGGACATATTGAATTAATGAAACTAAATTAATTTTAAAAGCAAATTTTTATGCCCCAAATTAATAAGCTAAGTCCGGTAACGCCTCATGCTCGACTCAGGCGACCGCCTTGGGTAAGGGCGTTACATTTATTGGTATCAGAGTAAAGGTTTAGTCGGTTCTCGAAATATTTAGTATGGTAAGAGTCTAGCTATACATGCCATACTTATATGTTGATAGTGTGACGACTCTTGATAATTTTAAAAAGTTTTCTTTTATAGTTATGGATCCCGAACAAGCTGGTGTAGATGATGTAGAGAGTAACGCACCCGCTCCCGTAGATGGGACGATGCTACCATATAGTAGTGATAGGCCCGTTATAGTTAGCCAGAGAAGAGGGGCTCGAGAAGCCTTCTTCCAAGCTATGAATGAATGGTTTGCCGAGTTCGTTCGTAGGAATCCGGCTGTTAGACCACCACCCCCTCATGATCCTCTGACCACCCATGTAGCTTCCCCAGTCACAGGTACAGTTATAAGAGAAAAGCCAGCAGTTGATAAAATCAGAAAACAATGAGCTGAAGAGTTTCGAACTACAAAAGATGATGATGCAGAAAAGGCAGAATTTTGGCTCAAGAATACTATCAGAGTCTTTGATGAGTTATCCTGCACACTTGAGGAGTGTATGAAATGTGTTGTATCACTTCTTAGAGATTCGGCCTACCATTGGTGGAAGACACTTGTATCAGTTGTATTGAAAGAGAGAGTCACTTGGGATTTCTTTCAGGAGGAATTCTGTAAAAGTCAGAGGTTTATTGACCAGAAAAGAAAAGAGTTTCTACAGTTGAAATAGGGCAATATGATAGTGACTGAATATGAGCACGAGCTAGTTAGACTTAGCAATTATGTTCGAGAGTGTGTGTCTACAGAGGCTATTATGTGCGAAAGATTTGAGGATGGGCTTAATGATGATATCCGATTGTCTGTTGGTGTCCTAGAAATAAAAGAGTTTGTTGCCCTAGTTGAGAAAGCCTGTAAGAAAGAGGAGTTGTTAAAAAGAAAGGGAAAAGTTGAAATTGAGACGCAAGACACGAAGAAAAGACCAATGAGCAAGTCATTTTAGTCTACATCCAAGAGGCCAAGAGAGTTCTCTACTAGATCAAATTTTTCAGCTGGATATTCTAGCCGAAACAAAGATAGAAGATTTATGAGTCTGAAAGCTCAGACCACTTCGATTGCAAGTGTTGGCAGTGTTCAGCCTGATGACCAGAGTGTCCCCGATGTGGTCGATGTCACCCAGGTCAAGCTGAGCAACTGAGGCAGGTTGTTTCTAATGTGGTGCATCAGACCATTTTATTCGGGAGTGTCTCGAGATGATTAAAAGAGAAGCAATACCGAGTGTAAGATCAGGTAATGCTCATGTCAGAGGCAGACCACTGAGAAATCCAGGAGCTGGGGCAAGTAATAGAGGTGCATCTAGAGATTCAGCAGTGAGGCTAGATGTTAGAGCACCTGTGAGGACCTATGCTATCCGTGCTCGCGAAGAGGCATCCTCCCCCGATGTGATTATGGGTACATTTTCTCTACATGAACTAGAGTTATTGCTTTGATTGATCTGGATTCAACCTATTCATATGTTTTCTATGCCTATAGAATCTACAAAATTTGTGATTAAAGTATCGAATCCATTAGGCAAGCATGTATTAGTAGATAAAGTATGTAGAAATTGCCCTTTGATGATTAGAGGTCACTGTTTCCCGGTCGATCTCATGCAATTTCCGTTTGATGAATTTGATGTGATTCTTGGTATGGATTGGTTGACTACACATAATGTGATAGTGAATTATGGAAAGAAATTCATTAAGTTGAAATGTGAAAATGGTGAAATTCTTCGGGTTAATTCAGAAGAGTCAGATAGTTCATTTGTCATGATTTCTGTTATGTCTGCTCAGAAATGTTTGAGAAAAGGGTAGGAAGCTTGTCTTGCTTTTGTCTTGAACACTAAAGATCTAGAATTGAAAATTGAATTAGTGCCTGCGCTATGCGAGTTTCCTGATGTTTTTCTGGAAGAACTACTAGGTTTGCCTCCTGTTAGAGAAGTTGAGTTTGGTATTGAGTTCATTCCAGGTACCACACCCATTTCTATTGCTCCTTATAGAATGGCCTTGTTGGAATTGAAAGAATTGAAAGCTTAGTTGCAGGAATTAACAGATAAAGGCTTTGCAAGACCTAGCAGTTCACTATGGGGTGCACCAGTGCTATTTGTGAAAAATAAATACAGATCGATGAGATTGTGCATAGATTATCGGTAGCTTAACAAGGCAACAGTAAAGAACAAGTATCCACTTCCTAGAATTGATGATTTTTTTGATCAAATGAAGGGAGCCACTGTGTTCTCCAAGATAGATTTGAGATCCAGATATTATCAGTTGCGAGTTAAAGAGTCAGATTTCCCGAAGACTGCTTTCCGGACTAGGTATGGTCGTTATGAGTTCCTTGTGATGCCATTTGGCTTAACTAATGGTCTTGCCATTTCCATGGACTTAATGAACCAAATTTTCAGACCATACTTGGATAAGTTTGTAGTTGTGTTTATTGATGATATCTTGATTTATTCTCATGATAAGACTGAGCATGCGAGCATTTGAGAATAGTTTTATAGATTCTGAGAGATAATCAGTTGTATGCAAAGTTCAGCAAAAGTGAGTTCTGGTTACGATAAGTTGGTTTTCTTGGACATATTGTCTCAGGTGAAGGTATCAGGGTTGATCCGAGCAAGATTTAAGCTATTGTTGATTTGAAGCCTCCTAGAAATGTATCAGAAGTCAGAAGTTTTCTTGGTCTTGCTGGATATTATAGACGATTTGTTGAGGGATTTTCCATGATAGCTACCCCGCTGACAAGATTGCTACGAAAGGATGTCAAGTTTGAATGGATTGCGAAGTGTCAACAGAGTTTTGACAAGTTAAAGGCATTGTTGACTGAAGCTTCTGTTTTAGTACAACTAGAACAAGGTAAGGAGTTTGTGATTTACAGTGATGCATCCTTGAATGGACTTGGTTGTGTAATTATGCAGGAAGGAAAGGTAATTTCTTATGCCCTTAGACAGCTAAAGCCACATGAGATGAACTATCCGACACATGATTTAGAGCTAGCTGCCATTGTTTTTGCGCTGAAGATCTGGAAACATCATTTGTACAGTGAGAAGTGCCGAATATTCACTGATCACAAAAGTTTGAAATATTTGATAACTCAAAAAGATTTAAAGTTGAGGCAAAGATGGCTAGAGTTGATTAAAGATGGCTAGATTTGATTAAAGATTATGAGCTAGTGATCGATTATCACCTAGGCAAGGCAAACGTTGCTGCTGATGCTTTGAGTAGGAAATCTTTGTTTGCATTAAGAGCTTTGAACACTAGTCTAGCCTTATCAGATAATGGTTTTATCTTAGCTGAGTTGAGAGCTAAACCGATGTTTCTTGAAGAAATTTATGAAGCTCAGAAAATGATAGTGAGTTGCTAGCTAAAAGAGCTTAGTGTGAGTCGGATATAGAGTCAGATTTTCTGATAAGTTTTTATGGTTGTTTGATGTTCAGAGACAGGGTATGTGTACCAAAGAATGATGAGCTTATTCAAAAGATCTTACAGGAAGCACATAGTAGTTCTTTGTCTATTCATCCAGGTAGTACAAAAATGTATAATGATTTGAAGGAAATGTACTGGTGGGTAGGAATGAAAAGGGACATTTCGGAGTTTGTTTCTAGATGCTTGATCTATCGACAGGTAAAGGCCGGACATCAGGTACCTTCAGGTTTATTGTAGCCTGTGCTAGTCCCTGAGTGGAAATGGGTCTGAGTTACTATGGATTTTGTGACAGGATTGCCGTTGACATCGAGAAAGAAAGATGCAGTATGGGTTGTGATTGATAATTTAACGAAGTCGGCTCATTTTATCCCAGTTCGTATGGATTATTCACTTGACAAGTTGGCCAAGTTGTATATTTCAGAGATAGTCAGACTACACGGGGAACCATTATCGATCATTTTAGACAGAGATCTGAGATTTACTTCACGATTTTGGAAGAAGTTACAGGAAGCTTTGGGCACAAAGTTGAGTTTTAGTACAGCTTTCCATCCTCAGATTGACGGTCAGTTAGAGAGAGTTATTCAGGTACTTGAAGATATGCTTAGATGTTGTGTACTGGAATTTCAAGGTAGTTGAGAAAAGTACTTACCATTAGTAGAGTTTGCCTACAATAATAGTTATCAGTCGAGTTTGAAGATGGCACCTTATGAAGCTTTGTATGGACGTAAATTTCGCATACCTTTGTATTGGACAGACCTTAAGGAAAATCAAATTTACGGGGTTGATCTAGTTAAAGAAACAGAAGAGAAAGTAAAAGTCATCAGAGACTGCTTGAAAGCAGCTTCAGACAGACAGAAGTCGTATGCAGATTTGAAGAGAAAAGAGATTGAGTATCAAGTTGGTGACAAAGTGTTTTTGAAAGTATCCCTGTGGAAGAAAGTTCTCAAATTTGGCAAGAAAGGCAAACTAAGTCCACCTTTTATTGGACCGTTTGAAGTGATTGAGAGAGTCGGACCATTAGCATATCGGTTAGCTTTGCCAATTGAGTTAGAGAAGATTCATGATGTATTTCATGTGTCTATGCTACGTCGTTATCGTTCAGATCTGTCACATGTGATTTCTCAGACAGAGGTTGAGATTTAGCCAAACATGACTTACAGTGAAGAACCAGTAAAGATTCTAGCTCGAGAGGTAAAGCAATTAAGGAATAAAAGTATTGCACTTGTGAAAGTATTATGGAATAGACATGGGGTAGAAGAAGCTACATGGGAGCCCAATGTAATGGCCTAAATTCAAGGTTATCGGAACAATGGTTTCGTAACCATAGATCCGATTTAAAGAGAAATTTATTTCAATATTTTTGCTTGAAAATTGATATGATAGGAAAATCGTATGAAAATATTGATAGAAAAATTTTACCAATTCAGTGATTAGATAGAAAAAGAAATTATTGAAGAAATTGGGTAAAAATAAGGTATCGGGACCTCTATCTCGTAAAACCGAGTCGAAAATAATTTTATAAATATTTATGAAATGTTATTAATGTGGTATTAAAATTTCGTTAGGAAATTTTAATGTTTGGGTAGTCAATTAAATAAAAAGGACTAAATTGTAATAGGTGTAAAAGTTGCTAGAATGATTAAATAGCTTAAGAGTCTAATGAGAAAGGATTTAAAAGGCAATTAGACCCAAAATTTATTTGGGCTGGACGGCAAGGGTATGAAATCAGCAGAAAAATTGATAAATTAAGGGTAAAATTGGAATATTGCAAAATTAACTAAATAAAACTAGGACTAAAGAGGAAATATCTAGATTTCTCTTCATTTCTCTTCAATTCCAGCAGCTAAAAACGCCATAAGAGAGTTCTCTAACCTGGTATTTCATAATTTTTGCACCAAGTGAGTTAATCCTTGCCTTTTTCTTGTAATTTTTGTGTTTCTAAGACTTTTACAACTAGGTCCTACTATTAAATTCATTAGTTTTTGATTTCATTAAATTCATTAGTTTTTGATTTCATGGATGAAATTGAAAGTTACCATGGTTGAGTGCTGTAAGTTTATGATGAAATAGAATGAAATTAAAGCTTTAATTTGTTTATGAGATGATTTTATTAGGCAATTTCAATGGAAATTGATTTTTAGGCCCTACTTGTGAAAATGTTTGGAATTAAAGTCTATTGCTGAAATTCTGATTCCTAAAGGTTGTAAACTAGTTTAAGGTGATAGAATAAAATGTTAATTGAGAAAAATCAGCTCAATTGAGAGGCTAATTGAGTAGGGACGAAATTATCATTTATTAAAAGCTTAGGGGAAAAATGGTAATAAACACCTTGCACTAAAACAGTTTGGACAGCAGCAGTAGACTAACTTTGAAAAATCACCATAAATTGTAGAAATCGAATTAGAAGATAAAAAAAATAGGTAATTAAATCTTATTGAGTCTAGTTTCTCATAGAAGAAATAGTGTAAGCAATGGATTTTTAAATTTTGAGATATAATGAATTTTGTGATACAAGGTCAGAATGAATTGGGGTTCCCCTGTTCTGACTTTGAAAAATTATAAAAAAAATTGAATAAAAATAATTAGGGACTTAAATTTATAATTATAGAATTCTGAATGAGTCTATTTTTAATAGAAACAAACGAGAACATCATTTGAATTCTGTATAAAGAGATAATTTATTTTTAGTGAAGAAGGGTCAGAACTGTTGACAACAGAACAAGGGTGACTTTGAAGAATAAACTGTACTGATTGGCTAAACCAAAAATTATGAAAATTTTATGGTAAAAATATATATTAGTCTAGTTTCAGGGAAAATTAACAGATCTTAATTTGGAGTTCCGTAGCTCAAGTTATAAATAATTTAGTGACTATGACTCAAGTAGACAGCTTTGAATGAACTATAAATAATAGTTGAATTATAGAGAATGTTGCATATGAACATGAAATGTATTAAATTGATAATTAAATTTAATTATTTAGATCCAGAAGATTCAAATACGAAGCTAGATCGAGGAAAGGAAAAAGTTCGGGATTAGTAGATTTTTACTGTTTACAAACAAGTATCAAGGTAAGTTCGTGTAACTTGAATTATATTCTTAAATGCTTGAAATGCATGTTTTTTATATGAATATGATTTGAATGTTCATTATATGAAAATTTATGAAACATTGATATATTTGATAAAATGGGAAGAAATCCTATTTGAATGAATGGAAAATTCGATGGATCTCTGAAAAGGAATTGACGGTAAAAAGGATCTAGCCCGGACGGGTGATCCTATCCTGATATAGCCCTCCCGAAGAATATGTGTAAAATGGATTTAGCCCGGACGGGTAATCCGAATTAGGGTCTGAATTTAGCCTGGACTGGTAATTCAGATCCAAGCTCATTAGAGTAATTGTCGTTGCAGGGGATTTAGCCTGGACTGGTAATCCCGCTACAAGGTTGAGGTTCGCGGGAGTGTGCTCTCTGAAATGGATATTTGCGCACATGAATATGAATTGACGGACCTGGAATTGTACACTAAAAGTGTACCTCTGAAAATCCATCAAAAATTCCAAGAAATTCAACGGGATAAATATGGAAAAATAACAAGGAAATGGAAATCATGGTATTGACGAGCTCATCAATCATAGTATATATTATTGGTACATGGAAATTATTGTACTAACTTGAATGTTGAGTTTGTGCATATTAGGGTAATAATGCATTGAATGGATATATGGATGTTTATTGTATTGTATTGAAAATATTAGGTAAGTATAATTTTTGTTACATGAGCTTACTAAGCACAAAGTGCTTACCCCGTTTCCTTTTTCCCTGTTTTATAGTGTTAAGAGCTCGGAGGTCGGATTTCGTCAGAGACACATCACACTGTCAACCTCAGGATTTCGGTATATAAAGAAACTTTATTTTGGAAATCAATGGCATGTATAAGCTAACAAAGTAAATGTTAACGTGAAATGAATGTAAAGTTAGCCATTAGTATGGTTAACAAACCTGGTTTTAGATATGTGATGACGTTATCTTATAAATATGCATGAATTTATCTTGAAAATATGTTGAATTGATTTGGTTGATGTGGATTGGTCTCGATTTAATATTGCAGGGAAGGATAGATATTTATAAAGGGGCTATATTGAATATAAAAAAAAAATTAATTCGTAAACTCCAGTAATGCCTCGTACCCTATTCCGGCAATGAATACGGGTAGGGGTATTACACCCAAAGAGGCTTTGCAAAAAAAGTACCCAAATCTCTTCACAGGTAAAATTTTTGAGGACGAAAATCCCTAAAGAGAGGGAGAAATGTAACATCCCGAAATAGGGCCTAAATGAAATAGTGGTTACGAAACCAAGAATCTGAGATAAAAAAGTTTATTACGATTAATTTTATGATTTACCGAGTGATTAGATGCATGTGTTAGAATACTGATAAGAAATTTCAGTGATTTCATGCCCGATTTGCATATTAGGGCTTAATTGCAAAAGTTGATAAATATGAGTTCTAAATGCTAAGGGATTAAATTGAAGTGCATAATTGAAGTAGAGCTCCTTAAATAGTAATTATACCTTTATATTTTCATGGACAAAAATGGATATACATAGGTAGAAATAACTAAAAATTTTAATGAAGGGCATTTTAGAAAAGTGTCAAATAAAAGAATTAAAAAGGGAAAAAGATGGCAAAAATGTGCTCATCTTCTTCCCTAGGCTGAATGTCAAGGGTTCTCCATAGCTAGGGTTTGTTTCAAGCTTCCAAGCTCCATAGTAAGTGATTCTAAGCCCCGTTTTTAATGTTCTTTACGTTTTTAGAGTCCCGGTAACTTGATTAAGCTTATTCTAGCAATAATTTAACCTAGGGTTTATATTTGGAAAAATACCCATAGTGTTTATTTTGATGTTTTATGGTAGAATATGAAGCTTTAAATTGTGTTAAACAACTTTTGCTAAGCGATTTTACGTGAAAACAAGTAAAACGACATAATCGGTAAAAATACCTAATGTTCATAAGTACATGTTAGAGTGAGAATTTGATGTTTCCATAGAAGGGAAAAATGATCAGCATGTCATAAAACATAAGAAAATAAAATGAAGTTTAATTTTTGAGTCTTGGGGAAAAAGTGTAAATATGTAAAAGTTTAGGGAAAAAATTGTAATTTTTTCAAAGTTTAAGTCACGGACTGTTTTAATAAATGTGAGTATTAAATAAGCTAAATTTTTTATTATAGATCAAGAAGAACAAATACGGAGTTAGACCGGGGAAAGAAAAAGATAGTGGACTAAATCGATATAGTTGATTGTATTTTGTTTCGAGGTAAGTTTACGGTAAATAATTGCAATATTCTATTATTTTATGTAATATCTTGATTTTGGGCCTAGTCAGAATGGTGGTTTCGATACCACAAATCCGAGATAGAAATAATTATTTTATAATTATTTTGAGGTCTATGATATGATTGCATAATTGTGTGAAAATTTCGTGAAGAAATTCTATGCATAAAGTGCTTAATTTGAAGTTAGGGACTAAATTGAATAAATTGCAAAACTTGTGTTCTAGAATCATTTTGCATAAAATTGAATTAGATTATTAATTAGAGGTCCTTAAAGAGTAATTTGACCAATTTTTAAAAAAAACTGGACAAAAATGGGCTTGGAAGGGTAAAAATTTAGTAAAAATGGCAGTTTGGTCATTTAGGGGTAAAATGAATTAAAAGACAAAATTTAAAACCCAAATGTGTCCATCTTCAACCCCATGGCCGAATATAGCAAGGAGAAACCATGGCTAGGGTTTTTCAAGCTTCCAAGCTCGATTAGTAGGGAAAACTGAAATTCGGGCTAAAATGGGGAAAATACCAAGTTGTGGACGAAATGGTAAAAGTAGCCATTTTCGCATACGAGGTAAGTTCATATGTAAATGTTGGTAACATAGTTATTATTTTAAATGTTTTAATGTTATTTAAATGATATGATAATTATTATGAAATATTATACTTGTGATAATTGTTTGATAATATGTCAAATTATGTGATATACTTGGAAAATGTGAAATACTACCGAGTATCGGTATCGGCATTCCGTAGAAGATGGTTGAGACACATGATTGGGAAAAAGGTCCCGTTGAACATTAGGAATGAATTAGGATACAAGTGACATGTCACTGGGATATTTGGGCATCCGAACTCGTTGAGTTGAGTCCGAGTTCACTTATGGATGCGAATGTCCGAACTCGTTGAGTTGAGTCCGAGTTCTTGAGATGTAACTAGGCATCCGAGCTAGTTGAGTTGAGTCTGAGTTCACTTATGGATGCGAACGCCCGAGCTCGTTGAGTTGAGTCCGAGTTCGCTTATGGGCGGGTTACATGGTAGCTTGGCTACATATGTGGCACTTATGTGCAAACTTTCCATGTATCCGAATTATATTCCGATGTGTTCAACGGGTAAAGTTCTACTCAAATGGAGGAATACTCGAGATGAAAGGGACATTTTGGTAAGTGTTGTGAAATGGATGCTTTGAATAGGTATGTACTTAACCCTCGGGTTGAAAACTCAATATAACAACAATATGGTAAGATGATAAATGAAAATATGATATGAATGTCTTGGTGATGATTATGCAAATGATGTTTTATGTTTGCTTATATGGTTATGTTACTTGCTATTTGCATGTGAACTTACTAAGCATTTATGCTTACTCCCTCCTTTTCATTCCTTGTAGTTTTGACAAGTCAGCTCAGAAATCGGGAACGGTCGGAGGCTCGTTCACACTATCCATATACCATCTTGGCATAATGGCTTGTATATTTTGGGTATGGCATGTATAGCATTATAATCATTTTGTATATATGGTCTTATGATATGGTTATTGAGTGGTATGGAAATGCTTGATAATGATTAGCCATTGGAATGGCTAATCATGATCATATTTGGAGTTATGTATGTCAAATTGCTAGCTAATCCATGGAAACCATGAAATAGATAAAATTTACCATAAAATAGATTCAGACAGCAGTAGTGACGTGAATTTGAAAAATCACTAAAAATAGTAGAAATGGAATTAAATGATAAATAAGTTATGTAATCGAACCTTGATGAGTCTATTTTCATATGAAAGAAACAAAACAGGTATATGAGTTATATTTTGTGATATATTTAAGTTATTTTGGAATAGGGTCAGAGTAATCTCTGTATCCCCTGTTCTTACTTTAAAAATTCACTATAAATTTTAAAAAAACAATTAGGAGTTTTATTTTATATGTATGAAATCCTTATTGAGTCTAGTTTTATAAGAAATAAACAGCATAGTAATTGAAACTCTGTACAGGGAGATATCTAATTCGTAATACACAGGGGTCAGAGTAGTCAAACCCTGAAACAGGGGAGCCTTTAACTAATAAACTGTACTAATTGGCCAGACCAAAAATTATAGAAAAAAAATTAGTAGATATATATATGAGTCTAGTTTCAGGAAAAATTTACGGAATTGGATTTTGAATTTTGGAACTCGAGATATGAATTTTTAAGCGACTATAATGCAGATTGCCAGCTTGTCTGGAAGTTTTAAAAATAAATTATTTGAGCTGTTAAATTGATGAATTAAGTTTAGTAACACCTCAAGCTTGACTCTGGCGACGGTCTCGGGCGTGAGGGAGTTACATTTTATGTTAATGTTGTTAATTTCCAATATGTGTATATTTATTTTATGAAATTATTGAAAGAAGACTCAAGCATGAATTGACAGAGAAGTAATTTCAGAAAGTCCCGGTTGAACCTTAGGAATGTGTAGGATACAAATGTCATGAAATTAGGGTTTAAGGATACCATGTAAGACAATGCCAAGGCATGGCAATTGGTAAGGTTTCTAAGGCAAAGGTACCATGTAAGACCATGTCAAGACATAGCATTGATAAGTTACTATAAGGCAAAGGTCCCATGTAAGACCATGCCAAGGCATGGCATTGGTGAGTTCATAAGGCAAGGATACCATGTAAGACCATGTCGAGACATGACAATGGTAAGTTTCAAAAGGATACCACGTAAGGCCATGAAAATTCATGGCAATGGTAAGATACCTGTGTATCCTTAGTATTCCAAGTGGTTTAATGGGAAATTTTAAAGAGAATATCAAGGTAAGGTAAGGTAAGACGAGTTATACTAAAAATGTAAGACAAGTTCATGCTAGAAGAGCAAAGGTAAGTATATAATGTTCATGTATGCTTGATAAGGAAAAAGGTAAGTAAAATGTATTAGTGAATTTGATTAAGTAAGTAAGTATTTAAGTAAGTGAGTAAGTGAAGAAGTTTAAAATATGTATATGACAATTAATGAAGTTGCATTAAGTAGTATCATGCCAAGAAGTAAGATAATTCTTATGAATGTTGTTATTTATTTGCCTGCAAACTTACTAAGCTTAATGCTTACCCCCTTTATTTTCCTTCTTCTTATAGTTTTGTCAAGCTAACTCGGGGATCGTAAAGTATGTCGGAGGTCCGGGCACACTATCAAAAAGATTATTTTGGTATAGCTAGACGTTTCATTTTGAGTATGGCATGTATAGCATCGTAGCCATTTTGTGTGTATGATTTTATGATATGGCTAATGAATGGTATGTAAATGGTTGATAATGATTAGCTATGGGAATGGCTAATCAAGGACATGTTTGGTGTTATGTATGCCTAAATGTTAGTTATTCCATGGAAATCATGAAAAAGGTGAAATTAGCTTTAAAACAATATCAGATAGCAGTAATGACGTGAATTTGAAAAATCACTAAAAATAGTAGAGATGAATTTAGTTAGTGAATGAGATATAGAATTAAAGCTTACTGAGTTTATTTTCATATGAAAGAAACAGATAAATAAAGGAGTTGTATTTTATGAGATATTTAAATTTTGGTGAGACAGGGTCAGAGTGATTCATAAATCCCCTGTCCTGACTTTAGAAATTCACTAGAAATTATAAAAAAAATAATTAGGAGTTATACTTTATATGTATATATTACTTATTGAGTTTACTTTTAAGATAAATAAACAGCATGGTTATTTTAATTCTGTACAGGGAGAAAATTAATTTGTAGTGAATAGAGGTTAGAGCAGTCAAACACTAAAATAGGGGCAACTTTAACTAATAAACTGTACTAATTGGCTTGACCAAAAATTCTGAAACAAATTTACTAAAATGATATATGAGTTTAGTTTCAGAGAAAATTTATGGATTTGAATTTCAAGCTTCCTAACTTGAGTTATTATTTATTTAGTGACTATGACGCAGATGGACAATTTATTTATGAAAGATGAAATAAATTGTTTTGATTTGTTTAATTGATTGGAAAATTTTTATTGATTCCGGTTTGTTCCCGAACCGTTTCAATTTCATGTTTTAGGTCCTCGAAGACCCTTTTTAGGGACATATTGAATGAATGAAACTAAATTAATTTTAAAAGCAAATTTTTATGCCCCGAATTAGTAAGCTGAGTTCGGTAATGCCTCGTGCTCGACTCCGGCGACGGTCTCGGGTAAGAGGTGTTACAGGTCTAACACGATCTCTGTTCGAATATCCCACACTAGTCTTTGAATGACTTCTATCATCTCTAAACTTTGATCCAGATTGAAATGATTTGCCCGATAATCTCTTTCGTACCTCTCTAGCTTCAAAATCAGCTTTTCTTCTCTTTCCCAAGATCTTCAGCTTTACATGTTCGTTCCACTAGTACAACGAATTCGTTGATTTCCAGAATCCCGACTAACAAAGGAATATTCTCATTAAAACCATCATCAAATCTATTTCACATTATTGCTTTTAAAGATACACATTCTTGAGCATACTGACTCAACCTTACAAATTCCTACTCGTATTCTGTGACAGACACACGACCTTGTTTAAGCTCGAGAAACTCTTTACGTTTCTGATCGATGAATCTCTAACTGATATATTTCTTCAAGAATTCAACTTGGAAGAAATCGTAAGTAACCTGTTCCCTCGGAACCACAGATGTCAAAGTCTTCCACCAATGATACGCTATATCTCTTAGAAGGGAAACAACACATTTTATGTATTCTTCTGGACTCAACGACAATTAATCAGACATTCTTATCGTATTCTCTAACCAAAACTCGACTTTTTCAGCATCATCGCTCATTGTAGCTCGGAACTTTTCAGCACCATATTTTCTAATCTCATCAACTGATGGTCTATTTAACTGAACTAGATTCACTGGTGACATCACAGGAGCTTGAGAAAGATTAACCGGGGGTGGAGGTTGTTGTACAGTTGGATTGGTTCTAATATATTGGGTGAACCAATCATTCATCATTTGATAGAAGGCTTGTTTAGCCTTACCATCATGGCTGCTTGTAGCCGGTCAAGAATCAGATGGTATCGTCCTTTGCGCAAGAGCAGGCGCATTGCTTTCAACATCGTCTGCTACGACTCTTTCGAGATCAATTTGCTAAATAAAAGCACATTTCAATGTCAGGATTCATCACACTACCGCAATTCATAAATATGGCATGTATAGCTAGACTTACAAACGCTATGGTAGTCCTAGAACCGACTAAACCATAGCTTTGATACCAATTAAATGTAACACCCCTAACCCATAACCATTGCCGGAATAGGTTAAGAGGCATTACCGGACTCATAACACAGATCAGAACCATCAAATATCAATTATCTTTCCATTTCAATAAACATAGATCATTCGTATTCAACATGAACTTAAAATGATCGTACGAAGTTTAAAACATGCATTCAGGATCAATTCGATAACATATGAAAGTTTTAGAACTTATAAAAATTTTCAACTTTTAAAAGGACACACGCCCATATGAACAGTCCGTGTGCCTCACACAGCCTCAGACACGCCCGTGTGTCGAAGTCGTGGCAAATCAGGGCATAGCTATTGACTTGCCCACATGGCTACAAGACACGCCCATGTGCCTTGGCCATGGTCGAGCCTGACTTGGGCCACACGGCTAGCCACACGCCAGTATGCTTTGGCCATGTTCAGGCCTGACTTACAATTGTAGGGTACTCTAGAGGACACACAATCGTGCAAAGTAGCCGTGTGTCGTACACGGCTGAGACACACGCCTGTGTCTCTGCCCTTGTGGACAAAAATAGGCCATTTGAATAGCCAATTTGCCACCCCAAATTTGGGTCAACCTACAAGCAAAGAAACAAGCATATATGCACCACCATTTCAGCCAATTTTATGCCAAAACATTCATCATTTATATCATAATAATATCAACCATTTTCCTATTTTTAAACCTTACCAATTCATGCCAACATAAAATAAAATCATACCAAAACATTTCTTTCCATACATCATTCAATCTCAAGCTAAACTTACCAAAACTTACCAACTAAAACAAACCACAATTGCATAAGCCATTATCAACTATGAGTTTAAACATCAACTAGCCAAATCACATGGCTAAGTATATACATCACAAAACATAATTCCACAACCACTAGCCTATACATGCCATACTTTAAAAATATACGTTTTCAAAAGTACCAAAATAAGATTCGATAGTGTGGTGACGATCCTTGATGATCCACGAGCTTGCAGTAGCTTTGATATTTATAAAACAATGCAAACACACACAAAGTAAGCTTTCAAAAGCCAAAAATCATCAATACATAAGTACTTACGAATTATCAAATCATCTATCAAATCTATACCAACACAATCCATATGTTCATACCAAATCAATGAGCTTCACATACATAGTATCATCTACCACATAGGTATCGTACATACCTGAATCTTCCCTACTTATTCACTTTCGTTCTCACCTTTCATTTAAATATTTTAAGACTTTTCGTAAATTATTCATGCTTTGAACATCCGCACACTTAGTGCTGCAACAGTTAGCCGAAGCTAGAACGATTCCGCACACTTAGTGCCATCTCAATTAGCGGAAGTTAAGTCGGTATCGCACACTTAGTGCCTCATATAGCCGAAGCTAGTTTAAATCGCACATTTGGTGCCAAATACTATTGATTTATCGTTGCATTCATCCAAACCAAACATATATACAATGTATATATAATCAAAACATCAAAATATACTTAACATCATGTTTTAAGTACGAACATACCTCGTACTCGAAATTATCGACTCTAACGTTTATTCTATAATCTTCGACTTCCCTCAGTCTAAATCCAAATTCGTCTTTTCTTGATCTATATGTATTCAAAATCAACCCTTTTATTCACCAAATAATTCAAAACAATCCATATACATATATTTAGGGCATTTTACAAAATAGCCCTCACATTTTCACATTTTGACACTTTACTCCCTAAATCACAAAATCACAAAATCACAAAATCACAAAATACACATAATTTGCTTATACTCATGCTTGGCCGAATTCTCCTAGCTCTCATACAAGTCCATAAATTTCATTTATTTCACATTTTAGTCCCTCAAAATAACATTTTTACAATTTAGCCCATAATACTCAATTTTATCAAAAATTCAAAGACAAAACATGTAAACCCAACATCAAGCTTTCATAATTCACCAACTAACATCACAAAGCTCATAGCTTTATCAATGGCACATTTCAAAATCATCATCAAAATCAGAAATTGAGGCATGGGTTTGATAGTATTCGAAGCAACGATTACAAAAACATAGAAATTATCAAAAATCGATCAAAACACATACCTTAATCAAGGATTACAAGTGTCGAACCCTAAGCAAACTTTTCTATTTTCTTTTCTTGTATTTTCAGTTAAAGATGAGCATGAAATGGTTTATTTCATGTCTTTATTTTAATTATAATTCATTTATAATTAGTTTACCAATTTGCCCTTGTATCATAACATTAATAGACCATGCATATCAAGGTCATTTATGTCCATTAACCATGCAAATGGCATAATAACCACATAAGGACCTATCAATTATAAAGCCAAATTAAATAAGCACTTTTAACATCTAGCACACAGCTTTTATATTTTATGCGATTAGATCCTTTTTTTGCAAGTTAAGGACACAAACAGTTAAATTTTCACACGAGACTTTCACACATGTCAATTCACTTATAATAGGCACAGAAAATAATATTAAAATATTTTTCTAACTCAGACTTGTGGTCTCGAAACCACTATTCTGACTAGGGTCAAAACTAGACTGTTACAAATGATATCCTAATAATCCAAACCAAAAGAAAGATAAATGATCTCAGCCATTGAGCAATGATCCAATCTATGCGCAATACCATTGGTTGATCAATGAACAAAATGAAAATAAACATAGTCAAACCAATTACAAAATCTATTGGCTTCAATAAAATGGCCATAAAAAGACAAATCCAAATTATTACAGTTGAGTTTGTTAACAATAGCTAGGCAACCAGGTTCAACTTCCATGTGGTGAAGATCAAGATCCCTAGCTATTTGGAGGACTCCAATAATAACTATGGTAAGATATTCTGTGCAGCCCGCACAACCCATTCCTTTAGAATCACGAACTATCGTTTCATAGGTCGTCATTCGCTTCCTTACAATCCAAGCAACATCAACATTGATTTTGAGCATCTCTCCAAGCGAGGCTTCCCAATGCTCAACTTTCAGTCTTCTAGGCAACATGGGCACATATAATAAGATAAGGATTTAATTCCTTTTTCCTCTCATTTTTCGCCTCTTGTCACTTGTTGCAACTCCCTTCTCCCTCTTTTCCAATTTTCTCATCCCCCTCTTCCCCTGTTTCCTTATTTTTCTCTCTTCCACCATATATCTCTTTCACCAGCATTATTTCCCTTATCCTCCACTTATTGTGATCTAGTGCCATTACTGTAGTATTTTTATTTATATTTACTTGTAGTTTTTGAACAAATTGGTTTAATAAAATATCTATCAGTTTGTTGGTCACTAAACTAACTAAAAATTTGACTTAAGGCAAGCGCACCTATCGAACAGTAGTATAGTTATGGTGAGACCGAAAATATCGTATCCACGAGGACTAAAAGTACTAATAATTACTATCTTTTTATTATCTAGCCTAAGAATTAAAGGGTGTTTTTAAACTAAACTAATTTTCTAATTTAACTAAGATTACGACAAAGATGAAAGTTGGAAAATACTTTAGAAAACCAATGGAGAAGACAATACCCAAGAAAGAATCCACCTAGACTTCACTTATCACCTTTGACTTTGACGATTTATTCACTTGACTTATTCCGTAGAAATCCTTGATATATGTTAATATCCCTTTTGGGACTAAAAACAACTGACTCTAGGTTGATTAATTGAAATCTTTTTCTAATTAAAACCGTTATTGTCGCATTAACTCGTTCTATGGATTCCCTTATTAGATTGGACTCTAATCCGGCAGATTTATGTCGTCCTATCTTTAGGATTGCATGCAACTCCGTTTAATTATGAATGATCTACTCTTAAACAGTGACTTTTCCTCCACTGAATAAGCACATAAAAAACCTGAATTAATATCCTAGAATATTAAAGTAAGGATCAAAACTCACAATTAAGAATAAGACAAATATTTATCATATAAATCAAAGAGTAATAAGAATCGTCTTAGGTTTCATCTCCCTTAGGTATTTAGGGAATTTAGTTCATAATATTAATAAAAAAACATCTCAAAGTTTGGAAAACAACAAAACATAAAGAAACCTAAAGAACTTCTAGGAAATTGGATGGAAATCTTCAGTCTTGATGTAGATCCTGGCTCCGAGGTGATTCCGATGGCTATTCTCGAGTATTTTCTGCCTCCAACTCTGCGTGTCCCACCTCTATTCCTCTTCTAGGGTGTTTATGTAGGCTTTAGAATGCTTCTAAACCCTCAAAAGTGGCCTTTTCCGATTAGAACTAGACTTGGGCTCGACAGGGACATGGCCGTGCGCCACGCCCGTGTGTAAGTGCTCAAACCGTGTGTAATTTTGACTTGGATTAATGTCGACACGGCCATGACACATGGGCGTGTGGACTGCCCGTGTGCCTCACACGGGCATGTGGTTTACCCATGTGGATGTGGCTAGGCCATGTGTAACACTATTTTAAGTCCAATTTGCCTGTTTTTGGCCTGTTTCTCGCTCTTTTTGCTATCTTAAGCTCTCCTGAGTATAAAAACATGAAATTAAAGGATTAGGAGCATCAAATTCACTAAAACCAAAGAAAAATCGTTCATAAGTATGCAAAGCATGGGGTAAGAATATGTATAATTTACGGTTTATCACAGTTACATTAATATTCTTTGTATATTGTCCTTAATGGTTTTTTCACACAAAATAAAATGGAACAAATATTGGCTCCCTGAATATTTAATGTTTAAACTAATACTAAGCGGTATTACGTGGCCAGGTCATAATATATAAAGACAGTTTATATTAGTAGATAATCTAAACATTTTCTTAGTCTAATCATTAGCAAATTAATTGAAAGATTAATATGTCATTTATCAAGTCTAATTGGGAAGATACATTGTCTTAAGTATTGAACCGGATGATTCCTAGAAGATAGAGACATAATGTAATTGACTAGACTGACAATATATCGGACATGACCCAAGTAGAACAAATCCTAGATCTATTTATGGATTTATTCACTTGTGACGTTTATGGTATGAGATTCCTTAATCTTGATTAGATGATGGACTATATATGAATGACTCGTATACTTTGATGCAAATAAAAGTTTGAGTTCAAATAGATAATGAACGGAAAGTTGGTACGTTGAATATACCACTTTTGCAATATGTAGCATCATTCCATAATAGTGGAATTCATAGCCCGACAAAAGGGTAAAAGATATTCTCATCAATATTAGACGAATGGATGAAAAGTAAAAAGACCATGGTTTATTTGTTTTTGTGATAAATTATTTAATTACTATTTGATAGTAATTGACTTTTCATGAAAGAAGATGTAATGGTTACCATGAGATCAAATAAGATCATAATGGGAAAATGGATTTATCCTAAAGAGATTAATGATATCCCATGAGGGTAACACACTTATGATAAGGTCATTGGACGAGCACTGTAACATCCTTAACCCGTGTCTGTCGCTGAAACAGGATCACGAGGCATTACCAGAGTTTACAGAACATTTTCAGATAAATCGAGTCAAACACTATTCATTTCCCAAGATTAGTCATAATATCCCTTAAATGGACTCTCGAGGGCCAAACCATGCATTAGAATCGATTCGGGACTAATTGGTATCTCGAGGAAATTTTTCATAAACTTCAAAAAAAAAAATTCTTACTTATAGGAGCACACACCCGTATGGACAAAATAACATTATTTTCCAAGCCCTATTTCTCACCCATTTCATCCAAACCTGCACAAAACTTTCCCAATACCAACCAACCAATTCAATCATTATTTACAGCCAATTTCAAACATTTAACATGATATGTATGCTTTAAATCTTCATTCATATATTACATTTCCATAACATACATGTTTAAATCTAATTACCCCAAAATGTACCAAGCATACATGTATAACCATAATTTACTTTATAAACATACCAGAATCAAGTCATTACTAAACATTCCAATGGCTAGATTACATTCATCCAATTTATCATTAACATTGGTACTAGTAGCCTATACATGCCATTATACCAAAATAAAAACATTTTTGTATACCAAAATGAGTTGGTTGATAGTGTGATGATGCTCCGACTTATCTCCAACCTTTCCGAGCTTCTAAGCACTATAAAACATAGAAAATAAAATCTAGTAAGCATTTGATGCTTAGTAAGTTCATGTAACCAGAAGCTAACTTACCGAGTGTTTCCATTAAATTTAATCAAACATGCATCCATTCAAGCAAATAAATCATTATCCTATCACATACAACTTCATCATCAAAGTTAGTCAAGCAATTGCACATAATATCATCACATAGATGAGCTCATCATATCATAATTTATACTTGCTTATAATTCCATACCACATGTACATTTTCAAGAGAAATTTATTAAAACGCATTAACCATTTTCTAAATTTTTCCCGTTGAAATTATCGGAATATCGATGGATACTCTCGTGTAGTGCACTTAAAGTGTACAAAACTCTCGAACCACCCTTTCAAGTCATTTAGGTAAATCATATACTTCAATGCTCACACAGAGCTACAATAGTCCGCAACTTATGCGGAATTACTACCAATACATCAATGCTTACACAAAGCTACGGTAGCCCACAACTTATGCGGAATTGCTACCAATCACTAAATTTATACCTCAATGCTCACAAAGAGCTACGGTAGTTCACAACATATGCGACTATCAATTACTATGCTTGTACCTCATAATGCTCAAGAGACTTATCAAGATTACTTGTCTAAGCTAAATCTTGTCTGCAACATATGCATAATCACCTTTACAATAATCCGTCGAATTTCCTTTATTCAACCGGGACTTATTTCTTTTCTCAAGTCATGTTAAACATACGATCACATTTTATATATTTTAAATATTCAAATAACATTCATATCACATAATCATACAATCCAACATTTCAAGAATCAATATTAAGTTACACGAACTTGCCTCGATACTTGTTTGTATACAAAAGTCTACTAATCCGAGACTTTTTCCTTTCCTCGATCTTGCTTCGTATTTGAGTTTTCTGAATCCAAATAAATAAGTTTAATCATCAATTTAATACATTTCATATTCATTTGGACTCAATTTACACTCTAGGCAAAATTACTATTTTGCCTCTAAATTTTTCATTAATTCCAATTTCGTCCCTAGGCTCGAAAAATAAAATTCATGCAATTTAATCTTTGTTTCAAGCCTAGCCGAAATTTCCTTATATCAATTATAGCATTTATGTTTCACAAAATTTAAAAATTTTCTTTGAATTTCACAAGTTTACAATTTAGTCCCTATTACACAAAACTTTTAACTTATTCTCCAATTTAATCCTTTACCCAATTCTAACTTGAAATTCTATCAATTCAACCCCTAATTCATCAATTAATTCAACATAAACCATGTCCAAAAATCTACTAACTTTCAAAATTTCAACATATACTAAGTAGTATTTTGTTCTAGGATCATAAAAACTCAAAAATTACAAGAAAATGAGTTAACTTGACTTACCAAATTAAATTTAAAACCTTAAACCTAATTTCTCTTTTTTCTTTTTCTTTCTTTCTTTCTTCCCTGTTCATTTCAACCTATTTTGTTTCTTTGTTTCTTTTTCATTTGCTTTACTTATATATATAATAATATAATATATATAATGTAATAATATAATAATATAATAATATAAATTAATATATTACTTATTTATTAAGTTAATATAATATAATATTTTTAATTAAAATATCTTTGATATTTTTTATTGTAAACTGCCTCAACATTTAAAAATGGCATAATTCTTATTTGGTCATTTTAACTTTCTTTAATCTATAATTAAACTTTTACCCTTGATGTAATTTAGCCCTTTTTCATAATTACTCTTAATTAAGTCAAATTCACCTAATTAACTACACAACTAGTTTCGTAAATATTCATTAAAAATATTTATGAATCCGATTTACCAGAACGGAGTCTCGAAAATTCACTTTTTTTTTATTTGGCCCTTTTTAATCAATTAACTACAAAACCAATAAATTTTTCTTATCAAAATTTTCATGCCACCTTTCTATCATAATATAGACCAACACATAATATTAAAATAAAATTTTCTTTTTAGCTCGGATTTTTGGTCACAAAACCACTATTTCGATTTCACTGAAATTGGGCCGTTACAAGTACTTATTAAGTAGCTTTTGTAATGATATAAGATAAGGGAGAGCTCAGTCACGAAACTTAAGTGGAATGACTTCATGACTAAATAATGTTATAATTAATAGACAAAAAGTTGAAACTTAATTATAAATTATTTGAGCCCTAATTATATATGTTCAATCAGTTCCTTCACTAGTTTGAGATAATCATAAACAAATTGTATATAGAACCAAAGAATAGAAAAGAATGGAAACGATGAAATAAGATAAATAGATTGCATGTATCACAAAAAATGCCTTTTCTCACTAAGTACAAAAATGACTAGAGAATTAATTTAAGGTTATTCGAATTATTATTTAATTAATTATAATTAAATAATTGAAGTTCGAAGATAAAATTATAATAATTAGTTATTGTGAAATTTGTTGAATAAGGAAATTGAATATGATAAAGTTGTTATAACTTTAACTGTATTAGAATTGAGTTGAGAAAATTAATTAATTGAGAAATTAATTTAGTTAATTAAACTAATTGATTAAATAATATTTATTTTGGGTAATAGAAAATAAATATTAAATTGGATTAAATTATAAAGTGTTGGGTGCTTAGGAAACGCACATAATTGGACTCAATACCTGAAATGTCCAATTAGCCCTCGTATGTACATTAGGGGCAACAACTTTATTTAAATAATATACAAGGGTGTGCTGCCCCTAATCTAGTTAGAGTAGGATTGTATTTTCTATTTAAATAATATTATTTAGTTAGTACTTATTCAACCAGAACTCTTGTGCTTTTTCCTATAAATAGAGAGCACCAGTTGAGCTATTTACACACAACATTCATACATTGTTATTCTGCCAGAAAATAGTGGTAATTTATTTACATAATAAATTTTATTTTCTGAGAGTTATGAGTTTTACCACTTTATAGAGAGAACTTGTTTTTCTACTGAAAATAAGTAAATCGTTTCTTTTTTGTGATTTTGTTTGTGTTACTCGAGCCCATTCTCGACGCAATTTGAAGTTCAAAAATAGCGGAGAATGTTGTTCTATTGAAAGCTAAGATCGACTTAAGTCTACCTCACACAAAGCACATGTACAAATTTGGTCTAAGTTTATTGCTATAATTTCACAATGACTAAAAAAAACCTTTAAACTTCTATTGTAACTAAATAATTATTTTCTTAAACTAGATTTTTCCAACACCACCACCTTTGTTCCCTTCGTCATCCACCTTTTTTTTTTGCAAGTGATTGCTTGGAACAATAATTACGTTAAAGACTTTTCCCTTGGTTCCTCTTTTGAATGAGGTTTTTTCGAGTCAACAATGATTTTTGTTTTCTTAGGTTCATGATGACTCACCTCTCTGGAGTCAATAGGGACTTGGGTGACTTTTTTTGTCTAGGTTTAACTAGAATGAATCAACATTTTCCAATGCTTGGAACAATAATTAGGTCAAAGAATTTTCCCTTGGTTCCTCTTTTGAATGAGGTTTTTTCGAGTCAACAATGATTTTTGTTTTCTTAGGTCCTTGATGACTCACCTTTCTGGAGTCAATAAGGACTTGGGTGACTTTTTTTGTCTAGGTTTAACTAGAATGAATCATCATTTTCCAATGCTTGGAACAACAATTAGGTCAAAGATTTTTCCCTTGGTTCCTCTTTTGAATGAGGTTTTTTCGAGTCAACAATGATTTTTGTTTTCTTAGGTCCATGATGACTCACCTTTCTGGAGTCAATAGGGACTTGGGTGACTTTTTTTGTCTAGGTTTAACTAGAAGGAATCAACATTTTCCAAAACCTTATACTGAATTTCGAGAAGGACAAGATTGTTGATGGTAGTTACAACGTATCATTTCATGTGTCCTGCCCTAGTATCCATGAAGGTGATGTTCTCTTTGGCATTTTCTCCTTGGTTGAGACGTTTTATCGGTATGGCTTGACTCTGTCAAGGGTTCATATTGCTCTTTTTTATGCTTAATTGAGTAATGGTCTGAGGTACCTAAACCTTTTTTTTTTTGAATCATTTACCTAAATTATAGCTTTGTAACCATTATGGGCCTAATTGTTATCTCCGTTAAAAAACCCACTTGAACCAATAAAAATGACATGTTAAAAAATGTGCAACATGTCATTTTTATCCACATAATCATTTGCTTGAAATTAAATATATACTTACATTAAAATAAATAGTTTTTCATTTTCACGGTCTCTCTCCACCCAAGATAAGTACCAAAATTATTTATGAACTAAATACAATTTGCAATATTATACATAAACTTTAATTTTAGTTTAATTTTCATATTTTACTAACCCTATATCTATGTGACACAATTTTCTATTAAGTCATGTGTAAATTATTAACATGATATTTTATTACGTTAAAAAACAATTAAATTAAATTAAATTATTTCCACTTAAATTTAAAAAAAAATCCTAAAATTTTAGTAAAATTTAAAAGTGGGAGTTAAAAGGCATGAAAGAGGAGTTGTCAGTAATAGCAAAGGAGAAGGCTACTGATGGGTTCTCTTTTCTTTTAAAAAAAAACCCAAGTGAGCATTTAAGACAAATCCATTTACTTAAATCATATATAATGTCTAAAATACTTTTACGATCTTAAGTTATTCTTTTTGTGCACAATAATTAATTATTAATCAACTCAAATTCTATAATTCTCATTTAATATTTAATACACATCATTAGGTATTGAAAATCATACTTTTACCTTTTTTTCCAACAAAATTAATAAACTTACAATTCAATCCTTATATTATAAAATCTTTCTAATTTGGTCTCAAAAGTGATTGTCATCTCACTAATACATATTCCAAATTATTCTCACGTCAAGTAGTTAATAAAAATTCTTATTCCTCTTTTGGTCAAATTGCATTTAGTCCTCCAACTTTTTTAAAAATACAATTTAATCTTTTTTGTCATATTCTCATATCCACCATACTTATTTTTTATTTCCATATTCACTATCAAATTCCCTTTTAAATTTTTTTATTAGATTAATTTTCCAAATTTTCTTGCAATCTTCATTTTATCCACTATAAGTATAATTTAAAAAAATTGTGTGTTACACTAGAAGAACTTTACTAAAAAAGTTGATAAAAAATTGTTAAACATGATTGTAAATCATAAAACCTAGAACATTAAAAAGAAAAAAGGATTGTAGATGAAGCCTTTTATTGAAAAAACTAAGATATCATGTTTTAAGGGAACAATAGAAAGATAACCAACATTTTATATTTAAAATTAAAATTAGGGTAAATTATATCAACAGTCACTCAACTTTGGAGCAACTGACAAAATAGTCACTCAACTCTCGAAAAATAACAAATCAATCATTTTAATCATTTTTCGTTATGGACGTAATGGAAAAATGACATGGCATCCTACTTGTAAACGGTCCCAATTTAAAACCCTAGCTGGGCTAGGCAATAAAAGAAAAAGAAGAAGCAAAGAAGAAGAAAAAGTAAAAAAGAAAAGGAGGAGGAGGAGGAGGAGAAGAAGATAAAAATTCTAGAATGGTTTAACAGCAACATGAGGTTATGGAAGAACCATGCTCCTAGGGTGCCAGAAAACGAGTTCTCACTAAGTTCAATGACTTCTAACTGAGTTAACCTGTAACACCCCTCACCCGTACCCGATGCCTGGATAGGGTTCGAGGCATCACCAGGACTTTACATTTTGAAACGTACCAAATTGGGTCACTAAGTTTTACTCAAATTTTAAGCTTTTCATCCATGAACAACTCGTCCCTTATATAGGCCTTCGAGGCCTATAACCTAGAGGCAGTGCAGGACAAATTCGGGTACATTCGATAAACCTTGGGTTCCTTAGGAAATTTTTTCTATATCATAAAGTGTCACACGCCCGTGTAAGTGGGCCGTGTGGACTCACATGCCCGTGTGACTTGGGGCACGCCCATGCTCTTCAGCCGTGGGCAGCACTGGCTTATCAACATGGCCATGGCACACACCCGTGCTGCCTGCCCGTGGACGACACAGCCTTTTTAACACGGCCGTGGTGCACGCCCGTGTGGCCTACCCGTGTACAACTTTGAGCTAAAATTTTAAGTGTAGGGGATACACGGCCATAGCACACGCCCATGGGAGGGAACCGTGTGTCACATACGGCCTAGACACACGCCCGTGTGTCTAACCATGTGGACTCTAATAGGCTATTTTCGAAGCCTTTAGTCACCCCTTTCTACTACTTATGCTTAGTGGTTACCAAATTCAAATTAAAACACAATTATACACTTGTAATTAATCTTGATTAAAATAGATGTATGGAGACCTCATATCATTGGTTTCATACATGATAGGTTATTTCCCACTTAGTGTTTATGGGTCCCCATGTCACTTTAATTCATCCGAAATTGGCTCGTTCATGTGACTCATTGCCAATTGGTAACGACCCATCACTTGTAAATAAAACCATGCACAAATTCGTAGGTCATAGCCTACTTCAATTAAGTCAATTTTCGTGGCCATATACAAAGAGATAAACATATTCTTACATGCCTTCATTTGGCAAATCAAATGACACATATAACAAAATACTCAAAAATACTATACATGCCATTGAACAAAACAAACAAAGTCTTTATACCAAAGCTTGTCTAGTTGATAGTGTGTTGACTCTCCAATCGTCTTCCAATCTTTTCAAATCCTCGAGCTCTGTGAGACAGGGAAAAAGAGAGGGATAAGCATTTACATGCTTAGTAAGCTCGAATAATCAGAAAGTAAACTTACCGAGTAATTAGCATACATCCATATTTAAATCATGAAATCATCAATTATGAAACGATTCCCTATCAGATGCACTCAATCAATAAGTTAGTTACGTAACAAAGTATCATGTAATTTATGTAGATGAGCTCATCATTCATCATCTTATTGACATGCATCATATTAATCCCGTTGAGTTTCTAGGAAATCTTGATGGAATACCCATTATCCGTCAATTCTTACGAATGATCATTTCACATACATGCACTCCCGTGAACCTTACATCTCATGGCAGGATTACCAGTCCAGGCTAAATCCCTTATAACGACAAACACCCTTAATGAGCTCGGATCTGAATTACCAGTCCAGGCTAAATTCAGTCCCTAATCGGATTACCCGTCTGGGCTAAATCCATAATGCACACATATTCTTCGGGAGGCTTGATCATTCAAGGAACACCCGTCCAGGTTAGATCCTTTTCATACTTGAGATCACGGATTACCCGTCCGGGCTAAATCCTTACTGCAACACATGCAAGATCTCTTTACACATATCAATGAGGGTTTATCCATTGAATTCCCTTTGTCAACCTCATCCAAGACATTTTTCACATGTTACTATCAAATATGCATTCTATGATATTTCATGCTAATAATAAATGCAATCATCATGCATTCATAAATCATTCAATTATGCATATTAGGGGTTTACTTTAAGTTATCCGAACTTACCTAGTATTCTTTTTGGAGTTGTGTTTCGGTTATTCTGAAACTTTACTTTTACCCCGATCGACTTCCAGAATTTGTTCCTCGGGGTTATTGAGCTTGGAAAGCTTGAAAACCCTAGCTATGGAAACCCTTGAAGTTTTGGCTGAACAAGGAAGAGAATGGGCTAATTTTGGTTCATTTTTCCCATTTTATTTCATTAAAATACCAAATGACCAAAATGCCTTTAAGTCCTTTCCTTAAAATTCCATCCATGCAAGCCCATTTTTGTCCAAAAACTTAGAATTTGGGAAATTTTCTCTTCAAGACCTTCTAAGTCATAACTCAAAGCGATTTCATATAAATTTCTTCTAGAATTCAAGTTTTGCAATTTATTCAACTTAGTCCCCAATTTCCAATTGAACACATTACTCAAAGAATTTCTTCATGAAACTTTAACACATGTATATACTCATATTCTAGGCCTCATAATAGTCATAAAGTAAATATTTTGATGTCTGATTTGTGGTCCCGAAACCATCATTCCGACTAAGCCCTATTTCAGGATGTTACATAACCCGTCAAAAGTTGATTTCAAGATATACCCAAATAAAGATTTTGCTTTTAAAGCAAGCTTCAATAAGTTAAATGGCTATTTTGGTAGAAACCCAGTAAGTTTGTTATAACTCAAGTCAAGTCTCTTTAAACTCGTAAGCGAGTTAAGCGATTTTGGTAATTTCTCGAATAGAGAAATATGAGAAAATGTAAGGTTTCAAGGAATTTGAGAGTCGTGACTGAGTCAGGAATTGAGAAAAGAAGAAAAAAGGTTGTGGATTGTGGCGACAACGGTGAGGCAAGCTTCACAAAGAACAATTTTGGTGACGAGAACGGTCGAGAGCTTTTTTTCATCGTATCCGACCAAATGCACTATCTCATCTCTATTTCTTCTTCTTCTTCGTACCAGATACTTTGGACTTAGAATATGCCATGGTTTAGGGATAAAACGATGTGATTGTTGTTATTTTCTTTTTCTTTTTCTGTATGGGGTTTTTGTTTTCTTTATTACCTTTTGTCTTAAAACTTTTTTATCAGTTTACTACCATGGTGATATGTGGTAGGTATCTAATTCTAAGTGTTTTGTTGGGTATATATGGTTTGTATTGAAATGGAAACTCATTTGTCAGTTAATGCACCTTGTTGGTTATATCCATGTGAGGTTCAGACCCACAATAGTTAATGGATGATGATGATGATGTTTAAAGTCATATTTCTTTCATGGAAAAGTGGAAACTGCAGTTTTTTTTTAAAGTTGAGCATATCCGTGTTAGTGAAGAAGAAGAAGAATATAACACCCCAAACTCGACAGGAACGGGCCGACCCAAATTTAAAGTGACACATTAGCCACCAAAGTAACTCTCCAGCACAAAACCACCCCAAAACACGTCCCAATCTTGTAACACCTCAATTCTAGCTAATAATTGTCTAATTTTATTGCGGAAGCGATCTGTGAACCATTTTAAAACTATTTTTAAGGATTTAACCCTAAAAATATTTTAGTTATTTTACCACTTAAAAATAAACGATCTCGATTTTAATTCTAAATGATTACCAACATCCTTTTAATCAATTTTGGGAAACCCCTAAAATTTATTTTAATTAACCATTTTTCCTTAATCCATTTACTAATTAATGCTATATTAGCTAAGTTTTATTACTTCAATCATATATATACAATTTTAATTAATCTAATTACAACTAACAAACAACTTGTATTCAGAATTTAAATATTCAAAATCATGCTTAACAAATAACAATTAAATCATACAATGGACTTACCTTAGCCACAAAGCTATCCACTCCTTAACAAGATACAATTAAAATGTATTAGTAAAAAATTCATGCTTCAATCACCATGATACAACTTAGCAACATACCATAATCCACACAACATTTAACCATAAAATCAATCATTAAAAAAAACATGTATAACATTTCAAAATTAAAATCCAAATAAAAGTCTCAAATGTCCATTACAAGTATATCAAATTATCCTAATTGAGTGCCACAATGACCTCTAATGTTTCTAAAGAAGAGTCCTTAATCTATACTACCAAATAGTCTTAAACTTGGACCAGCCTTGCTCTTGCTCCTCAATTCCCTAAAGCTAAAAATAAAAAAAACTCTGCACAAAGCTGTGAGGGTGTGAGCTGAAAAAGCTCAGTGAGTGGCCATGAATTCAATAAGTAAATCACACAAAAAACATACTTAAACCAAGGCAAGTCATGTATCAAATTTTGAGTATATGAATCATAGTTCCAGTTATATTTTCATGCTCAATTATAGCATTCAATTGTTTGAAATTTCCAGCAACAATACAACATCATAACATCATAATTACATATGTTATTCCATGAGTAAAAATCACATTTATTATGGCATATGGAAACATAATTTAATTAACAAACAGACACTTATATTGGCAAATGACATCCATGGAAAAATATAAACATATGATTATGCATTGGATAAACGGATCCCCAACCTCCCAAATATCGAATACAATATTCCGATTGAGTGGGGCGTAGCCACACACTCCCTTATATCGCCTCGAAATCACCAATAATTAAGTGGAGAAAAAGGCTCAACACTCCCTTAACCACTCTAACAAAATCAATACTCCTACAGCCATATGCTCACAAATAACACATATAGTAGTGAGTACTCACTGATCCTATGACATGCCATCTATATCCAATGGATTCACCATGCACTGTTGCCAATATAAGCAATCACACAGGGCATAAAAACTGATATTTAAGCACTTAATTCATGATATAAAAATTCAATTTAAATCATGTCACTTAGCAATTTTAGTACCAACTTAGATAAGCACAATATGTGTCTTTGTCCATGGTTCTAAAACCAATAATAAAATCATCATCAAGTGCTCTAATATATAGTAATCCATGCTTCAACTATTATTCAATTCAATCCAAATAAATCATACCAAACACAATTCACAATTTCTATAAATAGTTTACAAATATGCTTATATAAAATTAAAATCAATTTAAATAATCTAAACCATTTGAGATACAATTGAATCATTAGAAACACAATTTAAAGTCTCAATTTAGAAAGTAAATAGGCATGTTTACCAATTGCCTTTAAAAACCACCTACCTTCACACTTTGCTTTTCAAGCCAAAATGTATCAAGTAGCTCTGTTTGGACCTTGATTCTTATTAACAATGGCCTCTCCTTGTTGTGGAGCTTAAACAAAGATAAAATACATGTTACAAACTATCATTAACAACAAGAAAATAAAAAAAAAATCATGAACTACATGGATCTAAAACGCCTCTATAATCTACCTTACAGAAAACTCACGGTATAACCGAAACACAAACTTCAGCCCTTAAATGACCTTCTTTGCACCAAAAACCATTTCTAAACATCATTTCTAATCTATCAACACAAAATCTAAGCATCAATTTCATTAAACAAACCATTTCATAATTTTTCGGAATATCAACTCATGTTCTTAGTTAAAAATGAATTTGTTAAAATTGATCAATCAAACGAGTTTAATCTTTTGTTTTTTGATAAAAAAACCTCTTAATAAACATTATTTAAGCTTAGATATCCATTTAAACTTGGATTTCAACTCAAAACCATGAATTCACCATTGTTGAATTCCATGTTCAAGAGAGAACAGATCAAGATTGGAAAAACCATTTTAATCGATTTAAATAAAAAATAATGATTAAAAACAACTTTAAAATGAATTTAGAGTTGAGAAATTACCTTCAATCGATCTAGAATAATCAATATTGAATCAAGATCTTTTGAAGAACTCGAATGAGTTTTTTTCCCAACTTTGAAAATCTTTTCTGGGGAATTTTGAGAGAATTTGGAAAAAAAATAAAAATAAAAGATGAGATCTAATCTGTGATATGTGGACTTCGAAAATGAAAAAAAGAATGAGAGAAAATGCTTAGAAATCGGGTGAAAATTGTGTGTGAAGTGAGGGGGTTGCAGTGTTTTTGAGCTAAAGAAGAACCCAACTTGATTTTCAAAAATTGGGAAAATTGCCATCAGGCTACTTCCACAATTCTCCCTTGTTTTACAAAGTAATCATTTCCCTCCAAAATTCCGAAAATATGGGTAACTTTCCATAAAACCACTCAAACATTTCCCTTGTTTTGCAAAATGGTCCTATATAATTAATATTTTAAATTCTCTCAATTAAACCCTCATTTTAATTTATTTTTCAATTCTAATTTGACCAAAAAATATTTATTTTACCCAAAATTATTTAAAATTATAAAATTAATTTTTCTAAAAATATTTTTATTTTCTGGAATATAAATTCCCTATTTTTTAAATGTAATTAAGCTAACTAAACTAAGATAAAAATTATTAATAACCTCTATTAGCTCCTAATTTTTCACTTGAAACCCGATAAACTTACTTGAAACTACTAGACCTATTTTTAGGACCATACAAAAAAGAAGTAGATCACCATATTTAAAAACAAAGATTGTTGGAATGGAGAAGAAGAAGCATAAACATGTTGGGCAATTTAAGCAAAAAGTAAAAATATTGGGCCATTTATTAAAAAATGAAAAAGGAAGGACAAAAAAAAATAGTCATTCAATTTTGCCTCATCCAACGTGGCAAGTTAACTGGCCACATCAGCAGTCCCGTTAAGCTTATGACGAAAAATGTTAATGGGTGACTAATTTGTCACTTTTTGATACCATTAGTGATTGATTTGTTATTTTTCGATAGTTGAGTGACTGAATTGAAATCAGAGTGACTGTTTTGTCAACTGCATCAAAGTTAAGTGACTGGTGGTGTATTTTACCTTTAAAATTAACCCAATAGTCGACTCTTTTTTTTTTGGTACACTTTAATACTTAGCTGCAGAGGCGGATTTAGGGGGGCTGGCAGGGGCCCCGGCCCCCTTAAAATGTAAAATTTTTATTTAGGCCCTTAAATTTAAAAAAAAAATTAAATTATTAAAGGTAAAATTGCACTTTGACCCCATAAAATTATAAAAATTCGATTTAATTCTTTAAAAACTATAAATATATAGACTATAAAAAATTAAAATTTCATTCGCCCCCCGCTTAGCTGGGTATACTCTAACACTTAGTTCATTGTCCCATCATCCAAATCCACCTAATTTTACAAATAATCAGTATGATTCACGCTGAAATAATTATGAAAATTTAAAAAATAAAATATACTCTAATGCTATTTTTATTTTTCACTCTTTAGTTTTTAAATTTAAAAATTTAGATTTAATTATTATCACGATTTAAATTTATTTTATTAAATTTATTGTGTAACATTTTGAATTGGATTGATTATCTGTTTGTATCAAATTATGGAGTAAAAAATTGAAGGTTAAAATATGATTTAAGTCCCTATACATTTCATACATTTGTAATTTAGTCTCATTATTTTATTTTTTAAGATTTTAGTTCCTCTATGTTTCAACTTTAAAAATTCAGATTTAATTGTTATCATTGTTAAAAAATGTTCAGTTAAATTCAATGATGTGACATTTTAAAATTAAAAAAAAATTCATTTTGTAGTGATGTACTAAAAAAATGTGTTGAGAATGCTTATGTGATTTTTTTTCTTCTTAAAACACACATTTGAATTCGTCATGATTAGAATAATTTTTTTTGTTGAAATAATATTTGATATAGTTAACAATGGTAATTATTTAGACTAATTAATGACATTATAAAAGTAGAATAGCCAAATTGTGTCAAAATTAAAGTATATGGATTTAAACCAAGTTTTAGCTTAGCATAGAAGCCAAAATTAAAATTTAACCATTATCTTGTAATATATATAAAAAAAAGTAAGGCAAACCCAAAATATGATGTCTTTAAAACCCTTAAAGTTTTCAATTTATATATAACCAAAAATAAATTTTAATAGAAAATTTAATTATATTAACTATTTGGACTAACTAATAATCATGAAAATATAAGATTGAATTATGTTAAAAATTAAAGTATAATGATTAAATTTCAATTTTAAGTATAATAAAATGTCTAAATCTGAAATTAAACTATTTTTGTAAAATGAAAAAAAAAACATGGTGGTGCCCACGTGTCAATAGGAGGAATAGGGTGTAGTTATATAGATTTCAAAACTGTTATATTCCTCTGATTTTTCACGGTATGTATCCAGCTATTCCTCGTGTTTTGTAAGCTAATTAAGAGATAAATATTGACTACGGATTTTAAATTGTTCCATATTTAGAGTAAAGGTCGAATCTTTAATCACTAGTTAAGATAAGAAAAAACTTTGAAATATTGAAAAAAAATTGATTAACTAAGGTTGTACTTAGTTTGTAAAATAAATATTTATTTTCAATAATAGAAACATGAAAACATTTGTTATAACAGAAATATAAGAAATAAAATAAAATAAATTTCAATGAGGGTAGGATTTAATATTTAAAAATTTGTTGAAAAAAAAGAATATTTTTGTGTTTATATGAGTTTGAATGTGAATTCATTTAAAGTTAAAAAATAATTTTTTTATCATTTTCAGTTTTATAAAACATTTTTAGTAAAAATAATGAAAACAAATTATTGTTTTTTACATATCTTTATTTTTAACAATGTTTTCTATTTAAAAAAGAAAAAGAAAAAGAAAAAGAAACAGAGGCTAATTGTTTAGGGCTTCGGCTTTGCTTCTCTATATAAACTTGGGCTGGATTTAGAGTCCAGAAAAATGTGGAGCTCCCAGTATCAGTCTTAGCATACAACAGGAAAGCTCATAGTCCATTATTCTGATTTGGTCTTGATTTATCATCCCAGAATAGAATTGTGGCTCTCAGTTCCAAACATTTCTGCTTCTTTGGCGTCATCCTTTTAACAAGATTTCGAAACTAATCCACCCAGAAATCAAAATTGGCATCAATTGATTACTTTCAGTGTTATATAAATCCAATCTGCTACTCTAATAACAGTGCAGAAGCAGGTGTAGGGGCTCCTAATTCACATCATAAACCCCGATTGTAAGTGGAGAAACAATGAGATCTCGGTCTCAGTTTCAGTCTCACAAGAAATCCACGCTTCTCCCTGTGGTTTGCGCTGCTGCATTCTTTTCTCTTCTTCTTTTCGGAATCCAATCTTCTTTCTTCTCAGGTTCTTTAGTTCTTTCTGAAGCTCTATTTCTGAACTATTGAAGTTTCCTTTTATTGCTTATTTCTGAATATGCTTAATTTTATTCTTGGTTTTCAGGTCGTATTAACAGAAAAATAGATCTCGGTAAAGAAAAAGTGCAGGTATCAGATCTCAGCCCTCAGGAACTCAGGAGTTTAGCCGACTTTCAAACCAGTGTTCAACAATGCGTGGTCAGTTCTTTTCTATATTAGTTTAAAGTTTTTTATTTTATTTTATTATAGTTTCTGTTTGCCATAAAATAAAATATACATGACAAAATATTCAACCTCCCTTACAACGCTTTTGACCTCTTTCTTTGCTGGCTTATATTTCTCGAAGCAATCTGTATCCACGGTATTTCCTAAGTTTCTATAGAAAATTCGTTTGTTCTTAATAGTTGTACTTCTTCGTTCCATCATGATGCATCCTTATATGGCGGCATTATATCCTTTGATTCACCAAGTTACTCAGTCACCTCTTTAGCACAATAAACCATTTTTTTCCATATCATACTGGGTATGAAATCGTCTTCTCAATTTGCCTCTCAGGTTACTCTATTACTTAAAAGTGCTTGCGTGCCCCTGTTCAACCTCCACCATTTAATCCTAGGATCTAGAATAGGTCTAGCTTTTTTATACATATTTAGAAAATGAACATATTGGAAGCTGATGTTGTGTAGCTGTACTTGCCTCCTGTATCACCTTACAGTCTATGCAACAACTCCCTCCCTTCTGGTTAGAAACAATCTATTTTGCTGGCATTCCCTCCACTTAGGTGATTGGATGGAAGTCACTTTTCCTAAGCACGTGTTTGCTTAAATCAAGTCTTAAGATAAAAAAAAACACAAAAAAACTCAGATGATGTTCTTGTTTCCATTCCATGTTGCATTAAACAATAATAAGAAAACTTGGATTAGTTTAGTTCAATCTAAATGCTGATTTTGCCGAGAATTGGATGAGTTTGTGAGTTGATGATGATTGTATTTCATTTGTGGAAGTCTGCATTTACTGACATGAATGGATGTAGGCGAATAGAGGACTTGGACTCACTGCACATCTTGTCGACCTTTGCAAATTGACTCTTAAGTTTCCTGAAGGCACAAACAGCACTTGGGTCTGGTTTTCTTTCCTTCCTCTTAATAGTGCATCCCCCCTCCCCATTTTTGCTCTTCAATTATTTTTAAATGCATTTGTCTGCTGATTGTTATGTCCTGGTGTTTACAGTATAATGAGCAGTTTAAGGTTTTTGAACCATTGGAGTACCATTATGATATTTGTGATGCCATTCTTTTGTGGGAACAGGTTAATGTTCAATCCTTTTCCTTGTTATATTTGCCCACTGAGGAGTCATTTGTCCTCCTAATAATGCCTTTATAAATGCAGTACCGTAACATGACAACAGTGTTAACTAGAGAATATCTAGATGCCCGGCCAGATGGATGGTTGGACTATGCAGCAAAAAGGATTGCACAATTGTATGATTTTCTTGACACATACACTGGTTTATCTTTTCCGGTTTTCTGATTTGGCTTTAAGCATATTTGCTGCAAAAATTGTTTGTCGGAATTAAGTGAACTTGTAAACTTTTTTCGTCGTGGTTTGCAGGGGAGCTGATAAATGCTACAATCAAACACTTTGTGAAGAACATCTTAATGTGCTTCTACCAGCAAAGCCCCCATTCCACCCACGCCAGTTTCGCACATGTGCAGTTGTTGGGAACTCAGGTGATCTATTAAAGACAGAATTTGGGAAAGAAATTGATCGTCATGACGCTGTTATACGAGACAATGAGGCTCCTGTCAATGAGGTAAATTGAAAATACACACGCCAAATGAGTTATCCAATTCTCTGAAAACTTTCAATGTTATTTCTTTGCATTGACTCAGTTTTCTTTTCTATCATTTCAAGGCAATTGATTATCAATAATTTCTCTTAGAAGCAATTAATTCTGCATTTATTTGTGTGTGTTTGCATTCATGCTCTACTAAGATTTTAGACTTTCATTTACTTTCTTTAACTTATCCGAATTAGTAGCAAATTCCACTCTGTTTTTTCATCTTTGTCTTTTTCATGAGGCTGCATGGCCTTTGATTCATTGTTCTTCTGGCTTATGTCGGTATTTAGTCTATGTGAATGCTTATCTCCATTATCACTCGCTTAACAGAAATATGCCAAATACGTTGGTCTTAAGAGGGATTTCCGCCTTGTGGTACGGGGTGCTGCTCGAAACATGATTAAGATTCTCAAAGGATCCGGTGAGTGCCGGTCTATATTAATGTTGCTAATAAAGTTCTGGAATGCTTGTTTTGGATGCTCTTATGGTGTGTTTGGGTCTGGTATTTGGAAGAGAATTTCATTTCAATCCAGGTTTCAAATATGAATTTAATTGTTTGGGTTAAAGTATTGGGAGAATTACAAAATTTATGAGGATTTTCAACATGAGATTTAGCATTTCAATTTCCCTATTGAAATTCCTCCTAAAAGAGGTTGTTTTTCAAAACACTTGAAGATTTCCTTTTACTTTTATCTCACATGGCTCACTATAAAATGTATTCCTTAAAAAAATTAAATATCATATAAAATTATCCTGATAAATATATTTTTGCTGCTACCTTTATATTATTAATAATATCTCTACATTTTCGCAAATCTAATGGTACTCGTATTGCATATTGTCCAGCAGACGTAATTTCTTTTAACATCATTTTTCATTGTTTATATTTTTTCCATCTTATGGAAGTTCAATGGCCTAAATTTCATTTGAAGAAATGATTATCCTAACAATAATAATTACAAATGCTAGCATTTCAAACATGAGTTGGCTTCATTTCAAAGTTCTTTCAAGATTTAAAAATTCCCTCTCCAAACTCTTATTTCATTTTACTTCTACATTTGCGGGGAAAAGAAGGCTTCCCCTCTCTCTCTCTGTTTTATGCACATATAATCTATTTCTTGTTAGCAAATGTGTGTCATTCATGCATGTATTGATGTCTCAATATGATGTTAAAACATAGTGACATTGTCAGTTTTCCCATGCAGATGATGAGGTACTTATAATCAAGAGTGTCACCCATAAGGACTTCAATGATATGATCAAGGTGAGAATCCTATATCAGGAAATAAACAATGTTATTTGTCAGTAGCTGGTTGAGTGATTAAGAAACAGAATTTAAAGTTGGCTGCTATGATAGCTTATTTGATTTTGGAGTGCTAGATATCAATTCTGTGATCAAAGTCAAACCCCAGCAACCCTTAGAGTTCGGTGTTTATTTATTCTTGTTTGCTGTTGGTACTCTTTCTTGCTAGATACCTTTTATTGGGATGGTTGTGAGAACTTATACTTCATTTATATGGTTCTTTTGCCATGCCAAATTAAAATATTTTATTGTTTTCTATCACAGAGCATTCCGAATCCTGTTTATCTCTTTCAAGGAATTGTTCTACGTAGGGGTGCCAAAGGAACTGGAATGAAATCTATAGAGCTAGCACTTTCTATGTGCGATATTGTTGATATATATGGTTTCACTGTTGATCCAGGCTATACTGAATGGTCAGTTAATTCTTCAATTATCCTTTACTCATCTCTGTGGCTTTTTGTTCTTTTGAATCTAGTTCCCCTCATTTAGATTTTCATATAAGATTACTTTTCTTTTTTATCAGTTTCCTTACAATTGGTTTCAGGTTTGAGGCTTAATGTATTAAAGATAGTATTGTACACACTTTTGTTCTTAATTCTGTCAGTTAAAGAGGAGAATGCTTCTAATAGTTTCTAGTTTGCATTTTGAATAATAGAAGTCAAGTGATTTAGCCTTGGTTTCAATAATTTGTTTTTACTGATTGATTGTTGAAGGTGAAAGTTGACAATTTACAAGTATGTGGTAGAGTAGATGTATTGTCCAACACCTTTTCAACTGAATCTGAGATGTTTTTCTTGTGCAAATGGTCTGCCTTTTGCATTCATCCCAATTTCTTGCTTATAGTTTCACAATGATTTTTTGTAGGACAAGGTACTTCTCGACACCAAGGAAAGGGCATAATCCACTTCAAGGAAGAGCATATTATCAACTGCTAGAGTGCCTTGGTGTATGATACTTGCACCCTGCAAAAGACTAGGAGCTTTTAATTCCAATTTTGTCACATGTCAAATGAAATCCTACAGATTTGAATTCATGGTTTTGCTTCTTTGCAGGTTATTAGAATTCATTCTCCTATGAGAGCCAAGAGGAAGCAAGACTGGTCCGATGTACCAAGTAGAGAAATGATAAACAGAGCTCATGCTGCTGCCTTGCACTTTAAAAGGGGTCCAGATGGTCAATTGGGACAGTTTGGTAGTTGCAAGGTATGGGGTAATGTGGACCCAGACGACAGTGGGCCCATTTCAGGATCTTCAGACATGAGTGATGTGAGGAAACACTCAAATTACAGCAAATGGGAAACCATGCCTTTTAAGAGCATAAGAAAGGAAGCGCAAGATCATTTTAAGCAAATGGAAGGTGTTTCTATGTATAAAATAGATGGTAACAAATTGGACGATCTAGTATGCGTGAGACATTCTGTAAACTTCAAGGGCTAAGAAATATTACAGGTTGATGCCCTTCTGTATTCCTTTTGGTGGTGTGAGTGGGAGAAACGTTCCTTATCACCAACAAATCAGCAATGAGATGATGAGTGGCCGTTTGGGAATAGCAATCTGTCATTTTGAGTTTGGTGAAATGTTGTATGGTACTTCTGAATGCTGTCCTGTGTGTGAAGCATTGCCCATGCTTCCAATGTGGAAAAAGCCATGGAAGACATTTTGCTCTGTGGTCGCAAACTATGATTACTTGCTACAGGGTTTCTCTCTCCCTCTTTCTGGCTTTTCTGTTTTCTGATTTGAAGATTGTAATTGAATGGTGGCGAGGTGTCAGAATATCTCAATAGAGGGCAGTACAGTTGCTGTTTATGTCGAGGATGGATGTGGACTGGATAATCTGGGATGTTTGAAATTCAAATCTAAAATCTACTTAATTTAGGACATATCCGGGTTTCTTTTTTTCTGTTTGTTTTGTATTGTTTTTTTTGCATGCTTGTGCTGTCTATCGTTGCGAGTTTCCCCTTCATATCTACAAACTGTGGTTTTGTTGTTAGTTCGTTTGTGACATGTTTCGGTGACGAGGCTGGAACCGGACAAAATCTGTGATTCTAAGCATGGGTACATGCTCTAGACATATTGAACTATGATTCATCCAACCCCTTTTTCTTCAACACAGATATGTTTTCTGTATCTTCAAGATTGATTTCTTGTGGTAGAATGAGAAACTCATAAGCTTAATCGTACTAGTATTACATGAATTGGGCTGGCCGCCATCACCGTTCATAACACAGTTTAGACTAACTAAATAATAAGAGTTGCGATGCTGATATGCGGATCAAAGCATATCCACTTCCTTCTATTTTGTTTTGGGTTTTGAATCCCTTTCTCATAAATCTTTCTGCAGACTAATAAATTTAATAATCAGAAAAGAAGCAAAGCTATGTTTACCCCCAACAAAAACCTTTTACTTGTTGGTTTATTTTTCTTGAAGATAACTTGGGTACAAGTCACTTTTTCTTTTTTAAATGCCTTTTTTATTTTAACTTGAGAATTGGCATTGACTTTTAGGCACAACAAAATAAGTAAGATTTCTATTTATTTTTCCATTAATAATATCATGGTCTAAGTTTTTGTTTTTTTTGGAATCTTTTCTCATAAAATTCTTGAGGAGGAGGAGAATAGAGGGTTTAGAGGGTAATAAATAAGGGAATTTATAACCAGATGATAGTTTGGCGTTTTGTAAGGAGAGGATAAGAAAAGTGAGACGACAAACATAGTCTACATACATGCATTTGGCATGTTGAATCAAGATATACGCAAAGCAAGAGTAATAAAATATGGTTTCAATGGTAAGTTATTGTTTTCATTTGATGTGAATAAATACAATCTTGAAAATCCGATTCTCTTTGCATTCCCGTCTCGTAGTTGTTAATTCTCTAGTTTAATGCATGACTAGATCTAATAAAGTGGGTTTAGTTATTCATGTTTTATTGATACATAGAGATAAAAGCTTGGTTCTTAGGGGTCTGTTCTTTCGTCCAAGTATTTCTCTGCTCATAACCTTCCTTTCTCTGCGCTGGGGTGTTGCCATGTTATCAAATTTCCTTTATATTTTTTCTTTTATCTTATTTTATACAAACCATACTTTATCCACGCATTCAAAACCACTTAAATTTTGTTATTTCCAAAATTTTATATATGTGTAGTATCATCTCTCTTATTATTTTCACATAATCATAAATTTTATTCAATATAATTTTTAAAAAGTATCTTATTTTGTTTAATAGATTGACTCATATTTCAAAATTTAAAAAATCTAAAATTGAACAATAAGGATAATTGCAAATTTAATCTAATGATTTTAATTACTACTATTTTGTATCAAATTAAAATTTCAAATTTTAAAAGATTCTATAATTAAAAATAACTATAAAAATTAAATCCAGAATTCAACGGAACAAAAGACAAAAGCATTGTGTTAATTGTGCTTACCGTTTCCAATGGGGAAAAAACTGCAATTGTCTGTCTATTTATCTAATTGTATAATCCCATGTTTTAAAATTTGGTTTACTTCTCAAATTAATTATGCCATTAGCTATCAATTTAATTCAGTTGTTGGTTTAATAGTAATAAAAAAAATTATAAACTAATTCAACTATTATATTAAACAATTTAATTAATTGTTCCAATTTCATTCAAACAACATTAATATAATCTATTTATACAGATAAATGGCTTAATATCTCTTTTGGCCCTTATACTGTAGCTAAATTATCACTTTATTACTTTTACAATTTCTTTTATCAGTTTAACCCCTTGTATTATTATTTTATATACGGCTAAAAAACCTCCTTATCCAACCAAATGTTGCCACCAAGAAAACTCAAATTCCCTTAAAAAAATATTGAAAATTTATAAAAAAGAATTCCTAAAATTCACCCAAAAGAAAAATCTATAATTTTCTAAAAAAAGCCAAAATTCCGAATTTTTAAAATTTTATGAATATGTTTTTCATAGTTATAATTTTGAATGGCTACACCATCAAGGTTAAAGCCTTCTCAGCCACTTTATCTACAAGAACATCCTTCATTTTCTTTTAAATGAACTAATATTTGATGTATTCTAAGCTAAAAATTTAATTAATATTTAGATTTAGTCCCTTAACTCTATTCATCATTTCTATTTTCTTTATTTTTGAAATGTGTATTTCCTTTAATTTAACCTAATATTTTGTCGTAATTTATTTTTCATTAATTAAAACTATCTTTTATCATTTTTAAAAATAGATTATTTTTAGTTTTTCATAATTTTTTAAGTTTTAAGATTTTTTTTAAATGTCTGGATTTAAAAAAAAAATCAAGTTTAGCATGCCGTTGGTTATAATGATAGTAACGGAAAATTGAACAGTTTTTGAAATAGAAATTTGGATTGGGTAAAACTTATACAGATACCAAAATGGTAATTTAGCTATAGTGCAGGGCCAAAAGAGATATTAACCCAAAAGTAAAACACATGAATTTTATCTGCGATACTATCTCAAATAAACAAAGGCGTCGTCCACCCAGTTCACAATCTGAAACCCTAATCTCTATCTTTTCAGTTCACTTTCTCTCTCTATTAAATTCTCATGTTATAGCAAGGAAGAAGAAAAGAGATCGGTTAATGGAGACGGGCAGTTCGAGTACGAAGTCGGGTTCAACAGCCGATTCCTACATTGGAAGCGTAATAAGCTTAACTTCCAAGAGTGAGATCAGATACGAGGGCGTTCTTTACAACATCAACCCTGACGAGTCCAGTATTGGATTAAAAAACGGTACCCTCTTCTCTTCACTTCTCTTCCATTGACAACTATTTTGCGTGGGCTCTTTATTGACTTCAAGTCGTGCACCTTGATTTTGCTGGGATTTGTTGTTTGTACCCGCAAATTCAACTCAATTACTATATGGGCATCCGTCAACTCATTCTTTAGCAAATTCAAGTGTTTTTTATTGGTTTCTCTGCTCTGCTCTAATTTGTTTACTTTCTCGAAATCCGTCACTACTAGTCTTTTATGCAGTTTTATGGCGTGTTCCTTTTGAATTCATTGTATATACTTGTGCTTTTATTTCTGTTTGGGCAGTACGATCATTTGGAACTGAAGGAAGGAAAAAAGATGGTCCGCAAGTACCCCCAAGTGACAAAGTTTATGAGTACATATTATTCCGCGGAAGCGACATTAAGGTATTATTATGCTTACCTGCTTTCACAAAATTCATTTGCCCCCAATCTTAATTTTCTCGTTGTGGAGGTTTTTTCCTGTGCTTCTTCACTTCCCAAGTAATAAACTTGACCAAGATGTTATTGAATTTTATAGTCACTAATGAAATTTCTTTTGGCTTGGTTTTGCAGGATTTACAAGTTAAATCTTCACCACCTGCACAGCCTACCCCATCCATAAATGATGATCCTGCAATTATCCAGGTTAAGAGTTAGAAATGAAACATTAATTTAAGTCTGACTCATTAAATCCTGAAGATTTCCTATCATTGCAGTCTCAGTTTCCGCACCCAGTTTCCACAACTACAAGCGCGCTTTCTGCTGCTACCCGACCTTTAACCGATCCTGCTACACGTGCTGCTCAAATGGGACTACCGGGGTCTAATTATCAAGCAGCCCTACCTTTATATCTACCTGGAGGGAACTTACGTTCATGGGGGGCATCGCCTCCACCTCCAGCTGCTAATGGTAATGAGCTTCCTATGCCAATGTATTGGGAAGGATACTATGGTCCCCCAAACCGGCCTCCACATTTGCACCATCAATCTTTGCTTAGGCACTCTCCAGGACAATCAATGCCACCTTTCATGCAGCAACCGATGCAATATCCAAATTTTAATGCCCCTTTTCCTATTGGACTTGGCAACTTACAGAGTTCAAGTTTGCCTGAAGCTCCTCCTCCTTTATTTCCTTCCAGTACAGGTTCCCCTAATGTAACTTCTACGTCGTCTGATTTGCCTCCTGCACCCTCTGCTTCACTAGCTTCAGAAGCCTTGCTTAATAAAGCTCCAAGTCCTGCAATTTCTCCAGCTGCTCTTGGTGCTAGCTTACCAGCAATTTCTCCTTTGACTACTGGTCCAGAATTAAATCCTATTGTACCACCAATTGCCCACAAGCCAATTACGAATCCTACCTTTTTGCATCAAACTACTTCTCAGGCTGCATCCTCTATAATTGGGGTTTTGAATTCCGTTTCCATGGAAACACCTACACCATCAATGGTGACCCCTGGTCAGCTCTTAGAGTCGGGAACAGCTGTTGTTCCTTCACCACAGCCTGATGCAACTGTTCATAAAGATGTAGAAGTGGTTCAAGTGTTCTCGTCACCAACTGAACCATCAGCACCTGTTGTCTCAGAAGCTCAGCCTCCAATATTGCCATTACCTCGTGCTGCCCATAAGGTACTTGGCATTTTCCATTTTCATTTCTGTTGTTAAACTAGTGAAACTTGGTAATGGTTCTTTCTTTTGGGAGGTATAGCTGTAATTTGTTTGTAAGTCTCGTTTAATGCATCTCATAACTGCCTCAGGACTGGTTTTTGACTTATTGTGTCGAGTGCAACAGTAATTTTGGTAAGGAAATTGTTCAGGCGCTAATAGTGTTGTCAAGACACTAAAGAGCATCACAGATAAAGTTTCTGCACACCTTTATGCGCCTTTGATGAGGGTACATGCCTTCTGCATCTTGGTGCACCTTTATCAAGGTGAAAGGCACATAAAAAGCACCCTTGACTTTGTCCTCTGTTTCTTTAGTTTTGGAGTTTGTTTACCAGATACAATAATAGCTTTCTTTACAAGAATATTAAGTAAACAGTGAGCATTTTGTAGCGCTTAAAGTACATGTTGTGCCTTCTGGCTTTGTTTAGTAATATATTGTACAGAAATTAACTTTATGCCTATGGGCTTTGTCAAAATTGATTGCAGTTGAGCGATAAGAATAGTGAGGGTGTTAAAATTTGCCGACAGTCTTTTTTTTCATAATAATGTAATTTTTTTCCGAAGCTACTTGTTTAAGATGGTGGACACATCATATAGATAATACTCTTGTGCTTTGACTGTTGCAGCATGAAAGCTTTGGGGTCTTTTTCTCTCCTTTTTGTTGCTATGTTATGTGGGTGCATATTTTCTACGTTTTCTGTTAATTTTTTGTTGACCATGGGCTGCTTGAGAAGGTATGAATTTGGTTAGAATTTCAGCAATTGCAAATATAACTGATCTGGAAGATTACACTGAATAGTGATTCTTAGAGTGTTAATATCTGGCCAAGTGAATTGAAGTGTTATCCTTGTGATTTGCTCTTACTGAAAGTCTATTTCCTTTTGTAAGGATTTCTTTTGTAGATTTTGATTACTTAGTACAGGTAGGCATTTTTAATGCAGAAGGGTGATTTTTGGCATTAACACTTTACAAGAACCAAAACTCTTGATCAATGGAGGAACAGTATCACCATTTTTGTTCAATAAGATGCAAAGTGGGTGATTGACACATTCCATACTAGAAATCATCGCAGGAATTCTTTTGATAACATGAATTCCTATTTAGCTGTGACTGTATATTGAAATGTAAAAGTTGCTTTGTTGGTGGATGGTGAAAATCTTTGTTGAGTTGAAGTTTGTATATTAGTTTTATTTACACCAATTTGTTTAATTAAATACTGTTAGGGGCCTGATGAAAGCCTTTCTTTTTTCTTTTGTTTCTCTAGCCAAATGGACCTTCCTTCCAACCTCGTCATGGTTATAGAGGACGTGGACGAGGAAGAGGAACTTGGGTAAACATCATTTACATTTGCAGTCCAAAATTTTAAGAATTCACAAATATGACAAGATGCAGCAAACTGAATATATTTTTTGAAGCCTTGTGATTAAAGGGTAAACTATTTCATTTGAGTAGGTAATTGATTGAGGAAAAATATGGATTGGATTAGTTTGTAAATGTTTTAGAGATGCACTTTTGGCAGATTCTGTTTCTGTATGATGAGTTTTAGTACATTTTTCAGTGGTTAGAGCTATTCATCAAGACTTTGACATGATATTATGAAAATTTCTTTTTGGTAGAATTCACGTCCAGTTACAAAATTTACTGAGGACTTCGATTTCATTGCAATGAATGAGAAATTCAAGAAATATGAAGTATGGGGTCATCTTGGTAAGAGTAGCAAATCAAATTCTAAGGATAAAGAAGGGGATGCCAGTGATGAAGATGGTTATCAAGATGAAGATGATGCCGAAACATCTAAGGTTCAAGCCAAGGTCACATTGCGACCTTTTATTTGACTTTCATACCAGTTTGATTTCTGTTAAAGGCTCCCTGCCCACTCTTTGAGTTTGGTTTTGTATTGCAGCCTGTTTACAATAAGGATGACTTTTTTGATACTCTCTCCTGCAATGCCCTTGATAACAACACACAAAATGGAAGGCCAAGATTCTCTGAGCAGATGAAATTGGACACAGAGGTCATGATGCATTTCATGTTTTTCTTCCTATTTGTTCTCCGAAATATGCAGACCTTGTTTGATGTCATTTTGGTTTTGGTGGTGCAGACTTCTGGTTTTTTTTCAGGACATCGAGGTGGACGTGGTGGTCGCTTTGGGGGTGGTTATCATGGAAGAGGGTATGGGCATGTGGGGAGGGGTAGTGGGCGAGCTATGTCTATGCGAGCTCCATAGGTGTGCTTGATATTTCAAAATGTTTATTGCCGCTGGCAGGCCATGTTAAGGTGTTCTCTTTTGTTTGAAATGTTACAGCGGATACACATTGAAGGCCTAGCTACCCAGCAAAGGTAAAGACTGATTTAGGGGTTATGCTCAGAATTTGTTTTTCTTTATTAATTCTCCAGAAATAAAAGTAGGCATTAAGCTTTGGTTTATCAGTATGACCTATTTTGTTTCTCGTTGTCCATAGTTATTTCATGGATCTAATCTAATGAAAAGACGCATTCAGTTTTAATTAAGATGAGCTTGTTTTGCCACTTAGCATAATTTCTATATGGTGGTTGATTTACCATATATGTATTTTGGGGAACTGTATGTGTATATGAAAAGCAAAATTATTTGAAGGGAACTGCTTTACTTACCGTGGATTAGATGGGTGATGGGGATCTGAAGAGTTCCCATCATACAGCAGGTGTATACAGACCCAATTATCGCATCATCTCTATTGTCTACGATAACCAATCTTTAACACTGCATGTGGAAGTTGAACAATGCTCTATTGGAGTAATCAAATCACATGATTGTGAATTGTTATACTTTCAAGTACCGATATGTTATATAAGAATAATATGTCTCTACTAGAGCATGAAGTGACTGGACTTATTAAACTTCTAGCGTGATGCTATTAGAGTTGTACCTGGTTGGATTTATATGATGATTTTGTTTTGAACTTTTCATACATAATGTTTGAAGGGATTAATTTATGTAGTATATATAAGCACATTATTTTTCCATTGAACAGGAATATCGTATATAAAAGGTTACTGATAGTATTTGCATTTAAGGAATCATAATGGTTTGAGATGAGGGTAAATGAAGCTTGTGTAAAGGAGGTGGAGGCAAGGGACAAAATCAAGGGCCTTTAAAGGCAGATTGGTTCATCTTGCTACCTGTGGCTTATTAAAGAGTTCAATTTGAAGGGATACCCATCAAAATAAAATTTGATCACTATCGTTTCAAGAAGACACACTCAAATGTGGAAAATTTTGATCAGAAAGCATTTATCGAATAGTGATTACAAGACTTCTTTCAATGAACTTGGCGCCTCCTACCTTACCTTGCATTTGTGGTGGGAGAGAAATGACTCGTCTTTGGTCCCCCGCTTCCACCAGCAACTCTGATCCTCCTCTATACTGCACTTGTCATGCAATGAACAATCATCAGCATAATTCACCAAATCAAAATTTTTACAAGTGATGACATGGGAGGAGCAATGAGAACTTAAAAACGACTTTTGAACCTTCAAAACTATCACACAACTTGAAAAGAATTGAGGGATTCAGAACTGAACATACTTGATATAGCTTGATCTCTGACTTCTCGAAACCTGGCATGAGAAGGGTTGCTGTTTTCTTTGCTGTGTCAAAAATCACAGATGAAACCTTCTGGCTTGCTGGCAAAGAAAGAAGACCCCTTGCACCCTCCACGCTATTGTTCATCATGATGGCATTCCAATCTTGAGGGGAATCCACTGCAAGATTCGGAATACAAGCAAAAGGCAAGGGATACAAATTCTTCTTCAGATTTTCCACTGATTCAACATCCAAATGATGGGTAGGAATGGCAAATGCACCACCCACCTGTGTATCAGCTTGGATTGCACAACCCCAGAAACGTAATGCTGAACTGATTGATATTGAAATGTTTGGATTCATCACAAGAAAGCACCCAAATTGATAAGATCCTGAAGATCCTCTCTGCACAACTTACAGCCTTTCAATCTCCTATATCAAAAAATTGGTGAATGATAAAATGAAATACATTCCGTGGTTACCTCAAGAATTCGTTCTAGACTGTCCCATATTTCAGCACTGATTGTTCCAGTGAGTTGGGATGGGTTACCACTTATGCCCATAGCTTCATCTACGAGTCTCAGGAGTGAAGGACCAGCCAATCTCCCAAGGTCAGTTTTCTCAGCCATGCTCCGCAGGTACTTCAAGTAGAGTCTGTGCAGAGTTAGAGGGGGTTGTGTACATACTTCATTTTAGGAAAGAAAGATAAATTGTTTTGCCTATTTCCAAACCTTGCTTTACTGCTTGCACCTATCATTCTTAGGGTTTCTTCGGTGCTGATACCATCATATATGATAATGTCAAATTTATCGTTTTGATGGTTCTTCCGAGCCCGTTTCCCGAATAAACCCAGAAGCCTCACAAGTGCAAGTAGTGAAAAGATAGAATCCATTCCGGGAAGCACCCCAAGCTCTTCTCCAACAACCTAGTAGACTAATACATGTCAAAATCAACATTCATAGTGTGAAGTGCAAACACCTAAGGTAAAAAGGATGATGAGATATTACATACACACCCCTTCCAGAACTCCTTGTGTCAAATTAAGACGGCCATCTGCTTTCTTCAGCTCATTTAGAGGTTCAAGAAGCATCTGCAGTTTAACGAATGATCCATTCTCAGCGTAATTACAATAAACCCATTTGAAATGGATAGATGATGAAGCATGGAAAAGGAACATACTTTAGTAGTTTCCAGCCTAACAACAGAAAGGTTGCGGGTGCATAGAGTAGGAGAGGAGTCGATCTTACAATTGAGAAGACAGTCAGCAGTGCGATCCTGTCCTTGTAACACTAAGCATGTGCTGAGTCCAGCCATTGCATAGTGCTAAGCAGCAGCAAAGAAAGGCATGAAACAAAGAGATTAGATGATGATATTTGGAAAAAGGGGCCATTTCTAATTAACCCTATCTGTCAGCTTCAGCTTTCCTTTTCCGTTAATTGGGGACAAGTGTAACTAGGAAGTAGTACCTGGGCAGCGAAAACAGAGGAGATGGTCTTGCCGGAGCCGCCTTTGCCTAAGAAGGTGATCAATCTTGGAGTGTTTGAAGAAGAATCAATGATGTCATCACCATTGTAGACCGAAAGTTGAGAGATTGTTCTTCGTGAGGGACTCCAAAGACTGGATTTGGACTTGGAATTGGAGAGAGGGAAGATAACAGGGGAAGACACAAGCACAGAGGACATTTTTGTTTTTCAATTTTTAGACATAGAACAAGCCTATGGCTTTATAGTTTACAAACAATTACAGACAGGAAATGGATTAATTAGCCGATTAAACAAAGCGTTCTTATGCCGGGCCGTGTTGGCCCAATCAGACAGATCCCATTCCCAGCACCGGCTAGATTACATCATACTTTTTCTCTACTAAATGCTATTCATATATTCGTATTTTAGTATTTAGAGTAACAAACAAAAATATAGAAGGTATATTATGACATAAGTTCTCTGACCAAGAAAGTATATCGAGATAAACTTCATTTTACTCCTACTAAAATTTGCTCAAAATTAATTCTTGTACTAAAAGTTATTCAAATAATGGCATCGCTATAATTTTCTGTGGAATTACTGATAATTTAAATAAAACATATCATTTCATGCTCGTAAAATTCTCAAATTATTCCAAAAAATCTGTGTGGTTGAAAATTTATTCGTTCAATTTTGTATTTTTAACTTAACACTTACAGCTTTCTTTACCATTTCATTGAACCATTTAGAAATGGTTTCTTTTAAATCCCAAATATTCTCTTCACTTGCCTGTCAAAAACTTGCATGACTTGAGGATATTGGCTTCCAACAATGGCGAGACCAGGCTCCAATATTCTTTCCTTTATTTTACTTCACCCAATTATACTTTGTTTTTAAATTTTTTTTAACTTAGATTCTAACATTTAAATTCACTCCTATTTTGGTATTTTATCTTTAAATTAATAACGGAAAGTTTTTTAATTGATATTGTTGAGTATGACTCATATTTCAGTCAAATTTGAGAGATAATCTCTCAGTTACACTCTGTCTATTTGTTTAAGTCAAACTCTGATTAATCTAGATTATTTTATTATTATTTGACTTAAGACACCCAGTAAAAGATTAGAATATAACACTTTTGGAGAATTTTGTGTTAACGTTTTGAGGGTTCTTTATTTTTGAGTTTCGGGGTTTAGTTTTTATTTTTATCTTTTATACTCTTCGTTCTTTTTCTATTATAGTAAAATTATATTTGTATGTGATTTTTTATCCTCTTTGGAGGGTTTTTCCATGTTAAATTTATGTGTTCGATTTCTCAATTTATTTCATTATTTTTTACTTGTTCATTGCTTAATTGGGTCGATCCCCAACAAATGGTATCAGAGTTAGTTCAATTTTTGTAGATCAGCCTGTTTAGAGATGAAAGCAGCAAGGTTTGACATTGAGAAGTTTGATGGTGCCACAAATTTCAATCTGTGGCAAGTTCGGATGATGACAATTTTAGTTTAGACTGGCCTGAAAGGTCCTTACCGAGAAAAATCCTAAGAAACTCTTTATTTGATTAAGTCTCTAGCTAACCATTTAGTGTTGAAACAACGTTTAGTTACGTTTCACATGAATAAAGGTGAGCTTCTTAGAGATCATATTAGTCAATTTATTACCCTTTTGAATAATTTAAAGAATGTTGAGGTTAAGATTGACGATTAAGATCATGCTATGCTATTATTGTGCTCTTTACCCTCTTTCAAGGAGACCCTAATTTATGGCAGAGACAAACTCTCTTTCGAGGATGTAAAGGGTCATTTGTTGAGTAAAGACAAACTCGATAATAAGTTTGGTTCGAATAGCAAGGTAGATAGGCAAGCTTCCGTTTTGGTTGTCACACCCCAAAATAGAGCCTAGGAGTTTTAGGGGTATTTTAGGAATTTTAGTCTTAGAGTGTTCAAAATTTTGAGACATGGTTTATTGGTAATGTTTTTTACTATGGTTTTTAGAAAATTAAATCAATTTTGGAAAATGAGTTTTAAATACCTTTAATTTTGAAAATAGAACTGATTTGTAAAAGAGTCTAAATTATGAGTTTTTAAAAGGCAATTAAACCAAATTTTAATTTTCACCCTATTTTCCCCCTTTATATTCACAAAACCCACATTAGTCTTCTCTATCCTTTGTGTATGTTGCCGTCACTTTGCTCTCCCAAATCCCTCATCCAATTTTCTTTGTTAAATCTTCAATCTTTTGATTTTTATCATTCTCCAAGTCAATTACCTTCATAAATCTTCAAGAAAACACTCAAAAACTCTATAGATTTCATCATCTTCTTCTGTATGGATTTTCTGGGTTTTTTACAAAAGTCCATTTTCCTTCTAACTAAGGTAACCGTTCATATTTCTATTAATTTTAAATGTTATTTAGTCTTTAAAACTAAGTTTTTGGACATTAAATCACATGTTTTAAATAAAAGTAAAAAATTAGCTCGTTAATGGTGGATTTCAAGATTTTGAGTAAAAACATGGTTTCAAAGTGTTTTTAAATTAGTTTTGACATGATTAAGAGGTTTCTAAACTTAATTTGAAGTTTCGTTAAAGATTTCTTAAATTTTAATGAATTTTTAGAAAATTGCCATAAACATGTCGAAAAAGTTAATACTATGAACTAAGTATTTTTGTGTAGTTTAAAGGTTGGGAATTAGTCGTAGGTGACTTATAAGATGAACAGAATTTGTTTTAGGTGAAAAGATTAAGTATAGATCAAGATATTTGAGTTTTAAGTTTGCTATGTTAAAGGTTTTGGTTACATGAGAACCTAGCTTAGACTTGTGCTTTTGGATTGTTTGATGAGAATATTTGGATTAATGTTGCTGTGTGAATTGCCTTGTTGAAGCGTTGGAATCAATAAGACCCTTTACGAGTAGAGATAAAGGCAAAGAAAGGCTAGTTTGAACTTTCGGCTTTTCGGCGAAAGCGTGTTGGTAGTGTTTGAAATAATTACTTGTGGACATGATTCAATGTGTTATTTGGGAATTTAGTAGTAGCCTAAAACCCTACTCTAAATTTCGAGTATAAGCTTTTTCATACCTATGTTATCTTATGAATAATGTGCGTATGTATTTCTAAATATGTGAATTGAGATGAGATGCTATAACATGTGAGATATAGTTATGATAACCGTTGAGAAAGTGTAGATGTAAGCATGTTATACATGCTATATGACAGTGATAATTTTATGTTATAATGTGATATTTGTAGTGAATAAGTACAGTGAACGGTAAGTGATATGTGTGTGTTAATAACAGATATTTTGGCCTTGTGATCATTGAGACCATTGGATATAGTTGGCATGCCATAGGGTTGTGAGCACTCACTTATATGTACAGTGATTTTGGGAGTTGGGGCCCTGGGACATGTTAGAACGATAAGAGAATATGACCTAAGCTCTATTCAATGGGACATGTGAGAGGAAATAAGGAGAATGTTAGCTTTATACTTTACTTTTGGGACATGTTTGACTTTATAAGTCTATGTGGTATGTTGGAGATCCGTATATCCGATGAGTGATGATAAAGCTCACTTTTATGTTTCATAGCTCAAGTGTCAAATTATCTTAACTTATAATTATATTAGTATTGTGATATACGCTTAAATGTTATGTGATTATATGTGTAATGTGATATATGCTTAAAAGTGAATATGTTTACCATATAAAAGAACTAGTAATAATGCATGAGTAAGTATAATATGACACTAGAGTTGGAACTGTTGAGGTTATGCTATATGGTTGTTTCATTGATGCTTGATGAATTGTTTACATTGTGGTTATTCTGAGCATTCACTAAACTTGTTAAGCTCACTCACTCCTCTTAAACCATTGCAAATTAATTATGTGCTGGTGTAAACGATGTGGTTTCCGAGGGGTGATTCCAAGCAAGTCCATTTCCGTGACTTCGTAGGTGTTATTGTTATTTGTTTATGTTTTGGGAACAAGAAAATGTGGTAAACTTGTTTATAGCCATGTTAACATCTAGGCATTTTGTTGGTTTTTGGTTTGGTTTATAAGGATTACATATTATTATTATGCTTAGGTTCATGAACATAAGGATGGGTTGTCATTACTTGCTCGAACATGATTTTCCATTATTGAACTCTTAATTAGGCCTTGAGTGATTATTTGTTGAAGTAATTGATATATGATGTTTAGGAACTAAATTGGAATGGATTAATTGCTTATGTATGTTGTATCTTTGAGGTTTGAAGTAGAGGTATCGATAATTGGGTTTTAAAATCGATACCTCTATGTTTTGAAACATGTAGGGAGTCAGAATAGAGATTTGGTATCGATACCTTTGCTCAAGTATCAATAGTCGGGGTTAAAATATAATTATTTCGTGGCAGGTACTGATAATTTTCGAGACTTTGGCTTTTAATTGAGAAACAAAATGCAAGTTTGGTATCAATTTGTCATGTGGTATTGATACCACTTAAAGAAAATATTGATACCACTCCTTTAGTACCGATACCTACGTAACATTTTTTGGGAAATTTGCTAAGTGGTCCCAATGCTTGATGTATGTCCATTTTTTGTTTGTTTGTTGAATGTTAGCATGGTTAAACATTAATTTGAGTTTGCATGTCTTAATATTAGCATGATTTCTATAGTAACGAAAGAAAATAAGGTGCTTGTATATTAAATATGACGATTATGATGAAATCGATATGAAACGGTGTTGTAGCATCCTAGAACTCAGGCTCAACGACTGGGCCGGGTATAGGTGTTACATTGGTAGCATCAAAGAAGCAATACAAAAGGTGTCGCTATTGTAAGAAGTTAAGTTATGTCAAAGCAGATTGTTATAAACTACGAAATAAAAGGGCTGCTGAAAGTAACGAGAAAGATGTAGTTGGTGTTAATTTGGCCAATGAGAGTGGTGATGATTTCTTGTTAGTGTCAACGAGTGATAGCTTCGAGCTTACGTCCAAATGGAACCTAGATTCGAGATGTTCTTTCCTCATGTGTCCTAACAGAGAATGGTTCTCCACATACAATTTGGTTGAAGGTGGAGTTATGCGCATGGGAAATGATTTATCCAGTAAGCTAATTAGTATTGGTACTGGTAAAATTAGGATGTACGTTGGGACGATTAGGACACTCTTAGATGTTAGTTATGTACCTGATTTACGAAAGAATCTCATCTCCTTGAGTTTTTTAGATTCCAAAGGTTGCAGAATCAACATTGAGTCAAGTGACAATAAGATGTCTTGTGGGGCTTTCATTTTTTTAAAAGGTAAAAGGAGCAATAGTCTTTATATTCTGGAAGGTTCTAAAGTGATAGTTGAAACCGAATGTCCCTCGTCTGTTACGGAGTCGAAGTCAACTCATTTGGAGTGGAGGCAACTTGGTTATAGGAGGGAAAAATGTATGACCATTTCGTTGAAGAGAGATTCTCTTTTGGATGCAGGTTTTGAAAAGTTAGGGCATTATGTTCGTGAAAGTCAAACTCGAGTTAGTTTTGATTTGGCAGTGCACAAGTCAAAGGCCAGAAGTCTTCCAACTTCTAAGCACAGATTCAACTCAATTAATTCATTACATAGTTCAAGATAGGACCGTGGTGGGATTTAGTAAAGATGATGTTGTGGAAATACGAGTCAAGGTGGAGAGTTGTTAAGTATGACTCATGTTTTAGTCAAATTTGAGAGATAATCTACCAGCTAAACTTTGTTTATTTATTTTAGTGGAACTTTGATTAGTCTAGATTATTTTTTTATTATTTGACCTACGAATTTAGCCTATAAATAGGCTCTTTTACAACCTTAGAAAACAAACCCATAAAAGATTAGAACTCATAACACTTTTGGCGAATTTTGTGTTTACATTTTGAGGGTTCTTTGTTTTCAGGTTTCGAGGTTTAGTTTTTATCTCCATCATTTGTACTCTTTATTCTTTTTGCCGTTATAGTAAAATTATCTTTGCTCGTGGTTTTTTATCCTCTTTGAAGGGGTTTTTCCACGTTAAATTTGTGTGTTCAATTTCTCAATTTCTTCCGCTATTTTTTACTTGTTCGTTGCTTAATAGGGTCAATCTCCAACAAATATAATAGCATATTTAGCTTCAATACTTACATATTCTATCAATCTGATCCTAATTCTAAATATTTCAATAAATTTAGCCTTTTACATTTACAAATTCTATTAATTTGATCTTTAAACTTCCTAACCAAAGCTTTCAACTTTTAAACCAGAGGCATTCCACTTCTAAATGCTTTGGTTAGGAAGTTTGATGATCAAATTGATAAAATTTGTATAAATTAATTTAAATTTATTGAATTATTTAGAATTAGGATCAAACAGATAGAATTAGGATCAAATTAATTTTTTAAAGTTGAGTAACCAAAACATGAATGCTGACATAGTTGGATGACCATTTGTATCGTTTACCCCTTGATGTGACCTAGTAAAGTCCTACACTAAACCTTTAACACATTGAGTTATAAATCTTTATTTCTTTAGTTATTAACATATTGATTTATAAATTCTTATTTCTTTACTTAATAATCAACCTATGTAATTATATTTTTATATGGTCAACTTGCCATTTAAGACCTCTACCCTTTTATGGTACAATTTCAGTTAAGTCCCTTTTAGTTCACTAAAATCTCAATTTAGTCATTATCTATACATTGATTGTAACATCCTTCGCCTAACCCGATCGTAGGATCTAAGCTGCAGAATGTTACAATCGTCTTTGGAATAACTTTAGACAAATAAACAATATCCGACCAATCACATATGAAAATAGGTATCTTTCACATTCTAAATATATATTACAATCACTTCTAAGTTCCACACGAGCTTATGAAAGATCTTTTTTAAATCGTACATGAATTAGGACTAAATTGTAAAGTCTTCACCCACGTTGTGACGTCGACAATTCAGTAAGTCACGTCGTGACTTCATGCATTTCGATGTCACGATGTCACTTACTCTCGGTTGACGTTGCGATGAGGTATGTTGGTCGTCAAGACGTGGCCCTTATTTTTGGAAAAATGTACATTTTAATATCAATTCAATTACCTTCAAGCAATTCCAAGTGCTATCATACTAACTCAATTCAAGCATTGACTTATGTAACTTATTTAGTACATGATTGTGATATTAAATGATTGTGATTATAAGCCAATGCTCACAGGTATAAAGCTATTTTACCATGCCAAACTAACTCAATTCAAGCATGAACTCAATTCACCAAATCATTTATTACTATGCAATTCAACCAGTCATCACTTAAGCCTATTTAATCCATATATCTACCTAACTATGTCAACCATGCTCAATTAAACCCAACATTTGAATTCATATACATTTCCATTATCTAAAAACCTATATGACCTTAAAATAGACCAAAATAACCATACACCCAATGCATATCTCACGCATGACCATCAAACATGCCATTTCCAATTATGTACCAACTTAGTTATCTTACTTACCTCATTTTACCATCTTTAATATACAAATTTCAAATAAATTCACGTTCCTCCTTTCTAATGGCATCAAATATTGCCAAATCATACATGCAATGAATGACATGCCATACTGAACAATCCAAATCATCATTTACCATAATCGTCACAAATTTTCAACTCAACAAGAATTATACACACTAAGGTATACACCAACAAATTTATATACATGCCACAACCCTAGACTCAAAATGGTCACATAACTATTGATTCGATGAAAGTGTGAGTTTCGAGATAATCCAGCTTGACGAGTTTCATAAGGTGACGATCTACAAGGGAAAAGAAACAACAAAGGTAAGCATATAGAATGCTTAGTAAGTTCAAATGTATTATACAAGACTTACCTTATTTTTACCTCAACATTTTAAGTTAGCTTAATGGCATAACTTTGGCTAGACATGGCAATCAAAACACTAACAAGGTGTGAGCGTTGACTTATAATCACAATCATTTAGTACTACAAGCACTTAACATGCCAATTCGTGCCACTTTTATGTAACTTATTTCTAAAGCACATTTAATCAACAATCATAAGGTATTAACAAGTATATAAAATTCAAATCAATCATTGGTACTATTATTGATCATAAAAAATGTATCATTTACAATTCAATCAATTCAATGACTTTTCAATTTGGATAACAAGTTCATTTCATCACATTTCAAATTCTCAATTTCATTTAAATTGTTTTGGCCAATGAACTCTAGTAACAAACTCGGATACAGAAATAACTGCACCACACTAGTTGCTCATCTGAGCTGAGTACATTTATATATATGGTTACCCATCCAGGCTAAACCATTATCACAACACATTAGGTTACTCGTCTGAGTTATACTTGAGTCACATAAATACCAAAAATCCGTAAAAAAATGTTGGATCTAGTTAACATTTGTAATAAATCTCGTACAAGCGTGCACCAAACCCTATTGACATGCCAATCATATCCTAACCCTTTTGATAAAGAATAAGAGTGGTAGGACGAAAGCGTATCGTAAAGTTTGCTCAAGTTACAGACTTAACTGAGATCTTTAGATGAACGTAAACATAAACAAGAAACAACGAAAACAAATTAGTTGTCACAAAAGAGAATCAAAAGAAATTAAAACAAAAAACAGATGAATAGACTGGTAAATGGTCCAATAGAGAATGAATTAGGGTTTCTTGGATGGAAATAAATAGTCCTTGGACCTTAAGAAAATGCCCCAACTAGATCTGGAAAACAAAATACAGAACAGATTTGTTAGAAGTGATTTTAAAAACAAAAGCAAACTGTTTTGTGCAAGAATGTTTGAAACAATATGAAAAGATTAAAACTTTTAATATTGATGTGTTTCTTGATGGAACAAGATAGGAGAACGTCTCTATTGAAGCAACTTTAACCTAGAACGAAAATTAATAAAATTAGCAAGCCAAAACAATAATAGCTAATTTAAATAAGCAAGAAATGATAAATTAAGGATAAAAAAGAGAATATGACGTCCTAAGAAGCCTTGGAAACATTAAGAATCCATAACTCCTTTCAGTGACTTTAATTCCCCCTCTAAGAAAGAGATCTTGGCAAGAAAAAATTTGAAGATGATTCCCACAACCTAAAAGATTGTTAAAAAAACTTCTAAAAGAAACTCAATAGCAATTCTTGAAAAAAAACTCAAAGAGAATTATTATTAACTTAAAAAAACAAAAATCAATTGTTCATCAATAAGGGTGGACGTCTATGCTACTTATAGGCCCCCTAAATAAATTTTACTAACCCTAATGAAATAACTAACATGACAACTCATCAAATAAAAAATAAAATAATTCTAAGTGTGGACTTTTAATGGGAATTTAGCCAAAGGAATTAAATGGACTCCATGGGCGTAACATCCCAAAATTGGGCCTAGTCGGGATAGTGGTTTTGGGACCATAAATTTGACAATAATTTTTTTTATGATTATTATGAGGTCTAGGATATGAAAATAAACATGTGTTAAAGCTTCATGAAGAAGTTCTAAGTATAAAGTGTCCAATTGGTAATTAGGAACCAATTTGAATAAGTTGTAAAATTTTGGTTCTAGAAGCAATTTGTATGAAATTACTTTGAATTATTAATTAAAAGGTCTTAAAGAGTAATTTTCCCAATTTGTAAGTTTTTGGACAAAAACGGACATGCATGGAAAATTTTGAAAGGTTATTAAGGAAGGGCATTTTGGTCATTTGGTAATAAACTAAATAAAAAGGGAAAATGAAAGCAAAAATCAGCCATTTTTCTTCTCCATGCTGTCGAAAATTGAAGGGTCTCCATAGCTAGGGTTTTCAACATTTTCAAGCTCTATAGTAAGTGCTCCCTAGCCCCGTTTTTAACGTTCTTCTTATTTTTGAGATCCTCGTAACATGCTCTCTCTATTTCTACCCATATTTCAAGTTAGGGTTCATGTTTAGAAACTTACCCATACATGAAATGCTTGTGTTTTGATGATTTGTGGAGGAATATGAGAGTTTAAAGGATAGTAAACAACTTTTACTAAGTAGTTTTTCATGGAAATGACTTAAGGGACCATTTTGTAATAGTTGTGAAAATGGGTAGAAAAATGTAAAGTGAAAGAAAATGTGGGCTGCTATAAGCAAGAAAAATATTCGGCTAGGCTTGGATAACCTAGAAATCTCATGCATTTCATTATACGAGCCTAGGGACTAAATTGTAAAAGTGTGAAAGGTTAGGGGTGATTTTTCCTAAGGGTGAAATTTAGGCCTAAAACGAATAGTGTGATGTATTGATAATTTATTGCTGCTTATATAGACCCCGAGAGACTAACTTCGAAAGTCGACTGAGAAAAACAAAAGGCTTCGGAGTAACCGATTTTCGAATCTGAAACAATTACCAGGTAAGTTCACGTAACTCGAATGTAAACTATTTTAAATACATTAAAGATGTAAGTTCATGTATAAATTATAATATCGATACAAAAAATACGATAATTCATGAAAATTTGATGTTACAATGAAATGTCCTAGTTGAATAAAAATGATACATGATGGATTTCTCGAAAATGAATTAATGGTAGAAATGATCTAGCCCAGACGGGTGATCTTATAGTGATCTAGCCTCCCGAAGAATGTGTGCTGAAATGGATTTAGCCCGGACGGGTAATCCGATTAAGATCTAAATTTACCCTAGACTGGTAATCCCATCGTAAGAGCAAGGTTCACGGGATTGTGTATTTAAAATGATCACTTGCATGATTTAACGGTAAATGAGATATCTATCGAGATCCCGAGAAATTCAACGGGATTAAAATGAGAAATGAGAATAAAAATGCTTGAATTGATGAGCTCTAAGACTAATGTTATAATGTATTTGCCTGAGACTAACTTGATTGTCGAGTGTATGTGATAGGGAAATTATACTATGCATGTTGGCATGAACATCTATTATGATTGTATGGTAAATAACCGGTAAGTTTACTCTCCCGTTATCCGAACTTACTAAGCATGTAAATGCTTACCCCCTTTCATCTCCCTTGTCTTACAGAGCTTGCGGACTTGTGAAGATTGGAAGACGGTTAGAGCATTTCCAACACTATCAACTTGTCTTGCTTTGGTATATAGAAACTTTTATTTTGTTATAATGGCATGTATAGGGTTCTTGGTCATTTTGTTATATATGTCTTTTGGCTAGCCAATGTAAGGGCTTGAATGATATACTTATTCATTTTGTATATGGCCATGGGATATGACTCATTTTAATGTAGGTTGTAAACCTATTAATTGTGCATGTTATGCTTAAATGTTTCATGTGATGGTTGAATGTGGTATATCATGAATGGACATGTGAAATGTGGCCAAATCACTTGGAGATGGTTAGGTCATAATTAGCAATGAGTTATAAAATGAGCCAAGTAAAAAATGTGATAATTGAAGTGGTAATCCTTAATACAAAAATGATAACCTAGCATGTGCTAAACCAATGAGATGAGGTTAACATGCGTTCAACTATGCCAAGGTGGCTTATGGACATATTTAGACCATGTTAAATACCATTGGTATTTATAGATGTGTATGAAAGTTGAGGGTGACCATTGGCTTGGAAAATAGCCTACAAAAAGGTCCACACGGGTAGACACACGGGCATGTGTCTAGCCCGTGTGTAACACGCGGTCAGTCCCCATAGACGTGTTGTACGGCCATGTGTCCCCTACATTTAGAATTTTAAGTCAGTATGCATGGCAGTAAACACACGAGTAGAGACGCGACTGTGTGTCTCAACCGTGTGGAGGACACGACCTAGCATACGAGCACGTGCCTTGGCCGTGTGCCCCTAGATGGATGATGATGTCATAAACATAATGGCCAGGTTTTTGGACACGGGTGTGTCTAAGCTGTGTGAGGGTCACGGGCCAGGGACACGGGTGTGTGCTGGGCCGTATGAAAGCCCCTGTAGGTTTGAAATGAAAAATAAATTCCAATAATTCAACATGGGTAAGGGACACGGACGTGTCCCAATGCACAGGGGCGTGTGCATTGCCTCCACACGGGTGTGTGAGGTTTAAACTTGAAAATTCCTTAAAGTTTTCTAAAATTCTCGGTTTAGTCCTAGATCGCTTTTAATGCATGTTTTGGACCTCGTAGGTCCATAATTGGGACAATACGATTCTGTTTGATCGGTTTTAAATTGAAATGAAATTTTATAGCCCGTATTTTCTGATAATGCCCCTTATCTTGTCTCGGCCTCTTGTACGGGTAAGGGGTGTTATATTTAGTGGTATCAAAGCTATGGTTTAGTCGATTTTCGGGCTAACGTAGCATGTAACGAGTCTAGCTATACATGCCATTATACAAGTTATGATAGTGTGACATCTCCTAACCCTTATAATTGTATTTGAATATAGTAAATGTCTTCCGATCAAGCCCAAGATGAGTCTGAGGGAGGCAAGAGCCATGCTCTAGCTTTCGTACAGTGAGCTACTTCTACTAGTAGAAGGCCAATGTCTGAGGGCCGGGAAGAGGCGAAGGCTATTTTTTTCAAGATGATGGATAAGTGGTTTGGGGATTACCTGAGAAATTGTCCTAATATACCACGACCTCCTCCACCCTCTACTCGACCTGAAGAAGAAGTGCCACAAGGCATAGCACCCGTGAGAATTGGTAAGGCCCCAGTGGATAAACTTAGGAAATATGAAGTCAAATAGTTTAGGGCCACGATTGATGGCGATCTAGAACGTGCTGAATTTTGGCTTGAGAATATCATGCGGGTTCTCGACGAACTATCGTGTACTCCTGAGGAAAACTTGAAATGTGCAGTGTCGTTGTTGAAAGACACTGCATACCACTAGTGGAAGACTATATCCTCGATGGCACTAAGAGAGAGTATCACATGGGAATTTTTCCAAGCAGAATTTAGGAAGAAGTATATTAATCAAAGGTTTCTAGATCAGAAACAAAAAGAGTTCCTGGAACTTAAACAAGGAAATAGAACCGTGTCAGAATATGAAAGAAAGTTCGTGAGACTAACTTAGTATACAAGTGAGTGGGTCTAAACAGAGGCAGAAATGTGTAAGCGCTTCAAGGAAGGTCTAAATGAGGAAATTAAGTTGTTAATTGGGATCCTCGAGGTACGAGAATTTATTGCATTAGTCAATCGGGCCAAGAAGGCCAAAGAGCTCAATAATGAAAGGAAACAAGCAAAGAGAGGAACTCGAGTTTCAAGTAGGAGATCTAGTGGCAGAATACACTCTTTTCCCATAAAGAAATCGAGAGGCCAACAACTGTATCGGTGGGATATTCGGGCAGAACAAGAAGCTCCAAGCGTCACAACCTGAAGTCTCTTTCCCCTATTGTAACTAGTGTGGGAAGTGTAGATGATAAAAAACTGAGATGTAAGAGTTGCAACAAATTTCATTTCAGAGAGTGTCAAATGAAGAGCGTAGCATGCTACAGATTTGGTTCTCTTGACCACTTCCTTAGAGATTGCCCGGAACGGGCCGATAAAGAGGTGAAATTAGCCCCGAAGCCTAATGCTCTTATTTCTCGAGGTAGACCTTTAAGACATCCTGAAAATGCAAGTGACAGTCGAAATGTTGCCAAGGATACTACTGCAAAATCAGAAGCTCGAGCCCCGACGAGAACTTACGCGATACGCGCTAGAGAGGAGGCTTCAGCTCCCGATGTCATTACGGGTACATTTTCTCTCCAAAATACTCATGTTATTGCCTTGATTGACCAGGGATCGACTCATTCATACATTTTAATGAAATTGGTGTCTAGCATGAATATGCCTGTGGAACCAACGGAATTTGTGATTAAAGTGTTGAACCCTCTAGGCAAGTCTGTTTTAGTATAAAAAGTTTGTAAGAACTGTCCTTTGACGATTCAAGGTCATTGTTTTCCGGCTAACCTTATGCTTTTTCCTTTTGATGAGTTTGATGTAATACTTGGCATGGATTGGTTAGCTATTCATGATGTGACAGTAAATTATGGTAGCAAGTATACTGTATTAAAATGTTCAAGTGGCGAAGTTCTCCGAGTGGACTCAAGTGACTTGAATACATCACCAGTTGTGATTACCTCAATGATGGCTCAAAGGTATATGAGAAAAGGGTATGAAGCCTACCTTGCTTTTTTACTGAATACTAAAGAGTTGGAGTTGAAGATTGAGTCAGTGCCAATAGTACGCGAATATCCGGATGTGTTTTCAGAAGAGTTGCCTGGTTTGCCTCTGTTAGAGAAGTAGAGTTTGGTATTGAGCTAGTGCTAGAAACAACACATATTTCTATTGCCCCGTATAGGATGGCACCAATCGAGTTGAAAGAGTTAAAACACAGTTGCAAGAACTGATAGATAAGGGTTTCACAAGACCAAACTTTTCACCTTGGGGTGCTCCCATATTATTTGTAAAAAAGAAAGATGGTTCGATGAGATTATGTATAGATTACCGCCAACTCAACAAGGTAACTATTACAAATAAGTATCCTTTGCCGAGGATTGACAACCTGTTTGATCAGTTGAGGGGAGCCACTATGTTTTCCAAAATAGATTTAAGATCTGGCTATTATCAGTAGCGAGTTAAGAAGTCGGACGTGCCTAAGACTACTTTCAGAACGGGGTATGGCCATTACGAATTTCTTGTGATGCCTTTTGGATTAATGAATGCTCCAGCTGTGTTTATGAACTTGAAGAATAGGATATTTCGGCCATACTTAGACAAGTTTGTTATTGTATTTATTGATGATATCCTGATTTATTCCAAGGATGAGGCTGAACATGCGGAACATCTGGGAACTGTTTTACAGACTTTACGGGACAAACAGTTGCATGATAAATTTAGCAAGAGTGAGTTTTGGCTCCAAGAGGTAGGATTCTTGGATCATATTGTTTCAGTTGAAGGTATCTGAGTTGATCCAAATAAGATGTCTGCTATTGTCGAATGGAAGTTACCGAAGAACGTAACCGAGGTTAGAAGCTTTTTGGGCTTAGCCGATTACTATCGATGCTTCGTGAAAGGATTTTCGATGATTGCAACTCCTTTGATGAGGTTTCTTCAAAAAGATGTTAAGTTTGAATGGCCAGAAAAATGTCAATAGAGTTTCGAAAAATTGAAGACGTTGCTAACCGAAGCTCCAGTTTTAGTGCAATCCGAGCCGGGAAAAGAATTTGTAGTCTATAGTGATGAATCCTTGAATGGACTGGGTTGCGTGCTTATGCCAGAGGGTAAATTAATAGCCTATGCTTCGAGGTAACTAAAGATGCACAAGAAAAATTATCCAACACATGACTTGGAGTTGGCTGCCATTGTATTTGCCTTGAAAATTTGGAGACAGCATTTGTATGGTGAAACTTGCCGCGTATTCACAAACCACAAGAGCTTGAAGTATTTGATGACTCAAAATAAATTGAATCTGAGACAATGAAGATGGTTAGAGTTGATTAAATATTATGAGTTGATAATTGATTATCCCCCGGGAAAGGCAAATGTGGTCGCCAATGCCTTAAGTAGGAATTCTTTGTTTACATTAAGGCCTATGAACACACGATTGGTGTTGTCTGATGATGGTTTGGTTTTGGCAGAGTTAAAAGCTAGACCGACCTTTCGCCAAGAAATTTGCGCAGCTTAGATCAATGATAGTGACTTGCAAGTCAAGAGAGCACAATGTGAGACGGGCATTGAATCAGACTTTCAAATTGGTCCTAATGGTTGCTTGATGTTTTAAGATAGGGTCTGTGTACCCAAAGATGATGAACTTATTTGGAAAACTTTTCAAAAGGCACATGATAGCTGTCTATCTATTCATCCGGGAAGTACTAAGATGTACAATGATTTAAAGACAATGTACTAGTGGAATGGTATGAAAAGAGAAATCTCTAAATTTGTGTCGAAATGCTTAATATGTCAACAGGTCAAGGCTGAACACCAAGTGCCTTCGGGTTCATTATAGCTTGTGATGGCCATCGAATAGAAGTGGGATAAGATTACCATGGATTACTATGGATTTTGTGACTGGATTACCGTTAACCCCGAAAAAGAAAGATATTGTTTGGGTTGTGGTTGATAGACTAACGAAGTCAACTCACTTCATTTTGGTACGGATAGATTACTCTTTGGATAGACTAGCTGACTTGTACATTTTCGAGATTGTTAGACTACACGGGGTATCATTGTCAATAATCTCAGATAGGGACCCAAGATTCACTTAGAGATTTTGGAAGAAACTATAAGAAGCTTTGGGTACGAAGTTGAGTTTTAGTATGGCACTCTACCCACAGACTGATGGTCAGTCTGAGCAGACGATTCAGATTCTCGAGGACATGTTACAGTGTTGCGTCCTTGAATTTCAGGGTAGTTGGGAAAAATACTTGCCTTTGGTGGAATTTGCCTACAACAACAGTTTCCAAACGAGTTTAAAGATGGCACCTTATGAGGCGTTGTATGGCCAGAAGTGCCGGACTCCGTTGTATTGGACAGAACTCAAAGAACATCAGATTCACGGAGTTAATTTGATTAAAGAAACTGAGGAAAAGGTAAAAGTGATACGAGATTGCTTGAAAGCGGCAATGGATAGGCAAAAGTTTTATGCTGATTTGAAAAGAAAAGAGATTGAGTTTCAAGTTAGAGATAAAGTATTCTTGAAAGTATCTCCATGGAAAAAGGTATTGAGATTTGGTCGAAATGGCAAATTGAGTCTAAGGTTTATCAGACCATGTGAGATTACCGAAAGAGTGAGACCATTAGCCTACCGATTAGCGTTGCCTTCTGAGTTAGAAAAGATTCATTATGTATTCCATGTGTCCATGTTGCGTAGATATAGATCGTACCCCTCACATGTGATTTCACTGACTGAAGCTGAAATTAGACCGAATATGACCTATGGTGAAGAACCGGTCAAGATTTTAGCTCGAGAAGTCAAACAGTTGAGGAATAAGAATATAGCCTTGGTAAAAGTTTTATGGCATAGACATAGAGTGGAAGAAGCCGCATGGGAACCTGAAGAAGCCATGAGAAGTTAATATTTGAACCTGTTTACTAGTAAAACTTTCGAGGACGAAAATCCCTAAGGGGGGAGAAATGTAACATCCCAAAAATGAGCTTAGTCAAAATAGTGGTTTTGGGACCACAAATCTGACATTAAAATATTTGTTTTATGATTATTATGAGGTCCAGAAAATGAAAATAAGCATGTGTTAAAGTTTCATTAAGAAGTTCTAAGTATAAGGTGTCCAATTGGTAATTAGGGACCAAATTGAATAAGTTGTAAAATTTTGGTTCTAGAAGAAATTTGTATGAAATTGCTTTGAATTATTAATTAGAAGGTCGTAAAGAGTAATTTTCCCAATTTCTAAGTTTTTGGACAAAAATGGGCATGCATGGAAAATTTTGAAAGGTTATTAAGGAAGGGCATTTTGGTTTTTTGGTAATGAACTAAATAAAAAAGGAAAATGAAAGCAAAAATCAGCCATTTCTCTTTTTCATGCTACTGAAAATTGAAAGCTTTCCATTGTAGAAGGCCTATTTCGCCCGGGCCCATTCCAAAAAAAAATTAAATTAAATCAACAATCCATTTACAGTTCATTTAACCGAAATACAAATTGAAGCCCAAAAATTAAAGCCCACTTCACAAATAAAACCCAAAACTTTACAGACTCAACAATGGCCTAATACCCGAATGAAATAAACCAAGCTCGATAGGCCCGAGTTTTTAGAGATTTAGAAAACCCTAGGGTTTCCATCTGTTTTGTGCCGCAGCTATTGTAACGCCCCGTACCCGAGACCGTCGCCGGATTCAAACACGAGGTGTTAACGGACTTAATTCATTACTTAAACAGCTCAAACAATTTATTTTTAAAACTTCCAGAGAAGCTAGCAATCTGCGTCACAGTCGCTTAAAAATTCATATCTCAAGTTACGAAACTCGAAATCCAATTCTGTAAATTTTCCCTAAAACTAGACTCATATATCTATCAAGTAATTTTTTTCTAAAATTTTTGGTCAGGCCAACTGGTACAGTTTATTAGTTAAAGTCTCCCCTATTTTAGGGTTCGACTGCTCTGACCTCTGTATATTACGAATCAAATATCTCCCTATACAGAGTTCCAATTACTATGAAGTTTATTTCTCATAAAACTAGACTCAATAAGGAATCTGTACATGTAAAGAATAACTCCTAATTATCTTTGTACAATTTTAGTGAATTTCCAAAGTCAGAATAGGGGATCCAGAAATCTCTCTGGCCCTGTTTCACAAAAAATTAAATATCTAATAAAATATATCTCATTTACCTATTTTGTTTCTTCCATTTGAAAATAGACATAATAATATTTGATTTTCTAACTTATTCATCATTTAATTCCATTTCTACTATTTTTAGTGATTTTTCAAATTCACGTCACTGCTACTGTCTGATTCTGTTTTGTGCTAATTTCACCTTTTTCATGATTTCCATGGAATAACTAGCATTTAGGCATACATAACACCAAACATGTCTTTGATTAGCCATTCCAACAGCTAATCATTATCAAGCATTTACATACCAATCATTAGCCATATCATAAGATCATACACACAAAATGGCTACGATGCTATACATGCCATACTCAAAATGAAATGTCTAGCTATACCAAAATAATCCTCGTGATAGTGTGCCCGGACCTCCGACGTACTTTACGATCCCCGAGTTAGCTTGACCAAACTATAAAAAGAAGGAAAATAAAGGGGGTAAGCATTAAGATTAGTAAGTTTGCATGCAAATAAATAACAACATTCATAAGAATTATCTTACTACTTGGCATGATACTACTTAATGCAACTTCATTAATTGTCATAGACATATTTTAAACTTCTTCACTTACTCACTTACTTAAATACTTACTTCCTTAATCAAATTTATTAATACATTTTACTTAACTTTTTCCTTATCAAGTATACATGAACATTATGTACTTACCTTTTCTCTTCTAGCATGAACTTGTCTTACCTTTTTAGTATAACTCGTCTTACCTTACCTTACCTTGATATTCTCTTTAAATTTTCCCGTTGAACCACTTGGAATACTAACGATACTCGGGTACCTTACCATTGCCATGACTTGTCATGGTCTTACGTGGTATCCTTTTGAAACTTACCATTGCCATGTCTTGACATGGTCTTACATGGTATCCTTGCCTTATGAACTCACCAATGCCATGCCTTGGCATGGTCTTACTTGGGACCTTTGCCTTATAGTAACTTATCAATGCCATGTATTGACATGGTCTTACATGATTTCCTTACCTTAGAGACCTTACCAATTGCCATGCCTTGGCATGGTCTTACACGGTATCCTTAAACCCTAATGTCATGACATTTGTATCCTACACATTCCGAAGGTTCAACCGGGACTTTCCGAAATTTCTTCTCCGTCAATTCATGCTTAAGTCTTCTTTAAATAATTTCATAAAATAAATATGCACATGCTGGAAATTTAAAAAATTAACATAAAGTAATAGAATATTGCATTTATATACCGCAAACTTACCTCGAAACAAAATACGATCAACTATATCGATTTAGTCCACTATCTTTTTCTTTTCCTAGTCTAACTCCGGATTTTGTTCTTCTTGATTATGGAGTTTGAAAGCTTGAAACAAACCCTAGCTATGGAGAGCCCTTGAAATTTCATCCTAATGAAAAAGATGGACAAAAATTGGCTTTTAATTTTGTTTTTAATTCATTTTAATAACTAAATGACCAAAATGCCCTTACTACTAAACTTTCCAAAAATTCCATCAATGTCCAATTTTTGTCCATAGACTTAGAAATTGGTCAAATTGCTATTTAAGACCTCCTCATTAATATTCCAAAGCAATTTCATACTAAAAACTTCTAGAATGCAAGTTTTGCAAATTATTCGATTTATTTTCTAATCTCAACTTAAGCACTTTATGCATAGAATTTCATCACGAAATTTTCACACAATCATGCAATCATATCATGAACCTCAAAATAATAATAAAATAAAATTTTCTACCTCGGATTTGTGGTTTCGCAACCACTGTTCCATTTAGGCCCTATTTCGGGATGTTACATTTCTCCCCCCTTTAGGGATTTTCGTCCCCGAAAATCTTACCTGTGAAGAGATTTGGTACTGTTTTCGCATAGCCTCTTCGGGCTCCCATGTAGCCTCGTCTACCCCATGTCTATTCCATAGTACTTTCACAAGTGCAATACTTTTGTTTCTTAATTGCTTTACCTCTCGAGCTAGAATCTTTACCGGTTTTTCAGCGTAAGTCATGTCTGGCTGAATCTCAACCTCTGTCTGAGAAATCACATGTGACGGATCTGAATGATAACGACGTAGCATAGACACATGAAATACATCATGAATCTTCTCTAACTTAATCGGCAAAGCTAACCGATATGCTAATGGTCCGATTCTCTCAATCACTTCAAACGGTCTAATAAAACATGGACTTAGTTTGCCTTTCTTGCCAAATCTGAGAACTTTCTTCCACGGGGATACTTTCAAAAACACTTTGTCACCAACTTGATACTCAATCTCTTTTCTCTTCAAATTTGCATACGACTTTTGTCTGTCTGAAGCTGCTTTCAAGCAATCTCTAATGATTTTTACTTTCTCTTTTGTTTCCTTAACTAGATCAACCCCGTAAATTTGATTTTCCTTAAGCTCTGTCCAATACAAAGGTGTGCGACATTTACGTCCATACAAAGCTTCATACGGTGCCATCTTCAAACTCGACTGATAACTATTATTGTAGGCAAACTCTACTAATGGTAAATATTTTTCCCAACTGCCTTGAAATTTCAGTACACAACATCTAAGCATATCTTCAAGTACCTGAATAACTCTCTCTGACTGACCGTCGGTTTGAGGATGGAAAGCTGTACTAAAACTCAACTTAGTGCCCAAAGCCTCCTGTAATTTCTTCCAAAACCATGAAGTAAATCTTGGATCTCTGTCTAAAATGATCGATAATGGTACCCCGTGTAGTCTGACTATCTCTGAAATATACAACTCGGCCAACTTGTCAAGTGAATAATCCATACGAACTGGGATAAAATGAGCCGACTTCGTTAACTTATCAGTCACAACTCATACTGCATCTTTCTTTCTTGGTGTCAACGACAATCCTGTCACAAAATCCATAGTAACTTGATCCCATTTCCACTCAGGGACTAGCACAGGCTGCAATAAACCTGAAGGTACCTGATGTTCGGCCTTTACCTGCTGACAGATCAAGTATCTAGAAACAAACTCTGAAATGTCCCTTTTCATTCCTACCCACCAGTACATTTTCTTCAAATCATTATACATCTTTGTACTACCTGGATGAATAGACAAAGAACTAGTATGTGCTTCCTGTAAGATCTTTCGAATAAGCTCATCATTCTTCGGTACGCATACCCTGAGTGATAATCGATCACTAGCTCATAATCTTTAATCAAATCTAACCATCTTCTTTGCCTCAAATTCAAATCTTTTTGAGTCATCAAATATTTCAAACTTTTGTGATCAGTGAATATGTGGCACTTCTCACCGTACAAATGATGTCTCCAAATCTTCAGCGCAAAAACAATGGCAGCTAGCTCTAAATCATGTGTTAGATAGTTCTTCTCATGTGGCTTTAGCTGTCTAGAGGCATAAGCAATTACCTTCCCTTCCTGCATAAGTACACAACCAAGTCCATTCATGGACGCATCACTGTAAATCACAAACTCCTTACCTGGTTCTGGTTGTACTAAAACAGGAGCTTTAGTCAATAATGCTTTTAACTTGTCAAAACTCTGTTGACACTTCTGAGTCCATTCAAACTTGACATCCTTTCGCAACAATCTTGTCAGTGGGGTAGCTATAATGGAAAATCCCTCTACAAATCATCTATAATATCCGGCAAGACCAAGAAAACTTCTAACTTCTGATACATTTCTGGGAGACTTCCAATCAATAATGGCTGAAATCTTGCTCGGATCAACCTTAATACCTTCACCTGAGACAATATGTCCAAGAAAACCAACTTCTCGTAACCAGAACTCACTTTTGCTGAACTTGGCATACAACTGATTATCTCTCAGAATCTATAAAACTGTTCTCAAATGCTCTGCATGCTCAGTCTCATCATGAGAATAAATCAAGATTATCCAAGTACGGTCTGAAAATTCGGTTCATTAAGTCCATGAAAATGGCAGGAGCATTAGTTAAGCCAAATGGCATCACAAGGAACTCATAATAACCATACCTAGTCCGGAAAGCAGCCTTCAAGACATCTGACTCTTTAACTCGCAACTGATAGTATCTGGATCTCAAATCTATCTTGGAGAACATAGTAGCTCCCTTCAATTGATCAAACAGATCATCAATTCTAGGCAATGGATACTTGTTCTTTACTGTTACCTTGTTAAGTTGCCGATAATCTATGCATAATCTCATCGATCTGTCTTTCTTTTTCACAAATAGCACTGGTGCACCCCATGGTGAACTACTGGGTCTTACAAAGCCTTTATCTGTTAATTCCTGCAACTGAGCTTTCAATTCTTTCAATTCCAACGGTGCCATTCTATAAGGAGAAATAGAAATGGGCGTGGTACCTGGAATCAACTCAATACCAAACTCAACTTCTCTAACAGGAGGCAAACCTAGTAGTTCTTCCGGAAACACATCGGGAAACTCACATACCACAGGCACTGATTCAATTTTCAATTCTGGATCTTTAGTGTTCAACACAAAAGCAAGATAAGCTTCATACCCTTTTCTCAAACATTTCTGAGCAGACATAATAGAAATTATGGGAAATGAACTATCTGACTCCTCTGAATTAACCCGAAGAATTTCACCATTTTCACACTTCAACTCAATGAATTTCTTTCCACAATTCACTATCACTTCATGTGTAGTCAACCAATCCATACCAAGAATCACACCAAACTCATCAAATGGCAATAGCATGAGATCGGCCGGAAAATAGTATCCTCTAATCATCAAAGGGCAATTTCTACATACTTTATCTACTAATACATGCTTGCCTAATGGATTCGATACTTTAATCACAAATTCTGTAGATTCTATAGGCATAGTTATACTAGGCATCAATTTCATGCAAACATATGAATGGGTTGAACCCGGATCAATCAAAGTAATAACTCTAGTATCATAGAGAGAAAATATACCCGTAATCACATCGGGGGAGGATGCCTCTTTGCGAGCACGGATAGCATAAGTCCTCGCAGGTACTCTAACATCTGGCCTCACTGCTAAATCTCTAGATGCACCTCTATTATTTTCCCCAGCTCCTAGATTTCTCAGTGGTCTGCCTTTGACAGGAGCTTTTCCTTATCTTACATTCGGTATTGCTTCCCTTTTAATCATCTCGGGACACTCCCAAATAAAATGGTCTGGTGCACCACATTGGAAACAGCCTGTCTCAGTTGCTCGACATTGACCTGGGTGACGTCGACCACATCGGGGACACTCTGGTCTATCAGGCTGAATACTGTCAACACTTGCAATCGAAGTGGTCTGAGCTTTCGGACTCATAAATCTTTTGCCTCTATTTAGGCTAGAATATCCAGCTGAAAAATTAGATCTAGTGGAGAACTCTCTAGGCCTCTTGGATGTAGACTGAAATGACTTGCTCATTAGTCTTTTCTTCATGCCTTGCGTCTTAATTTCAACTTTGCTCTTTCTTTTTAACAGCCCCTCTGCCTTACAGGCTCTCTCAACTAGGATAACAAACTCTTTTATTTCTAGGACACCAACAGACAATCGGATATCATCATTAAGCCCATCCTAAAATCTTTTGCACATAATAGCCTCTGTAGACACACACTCTCGAGCATAATTGCTGAGTCTAACAAACTCGCGCTCATATTCAGTCATTGTCATATTGCCCTGTTTCAACTCTAGAAACTCTTTTCTTTTCTGGTCAACAAACCTCTGACTGGTGTACTTTTTACGAAATTCCTCCTGAAAGAAGTCCCAAGTGACTCTCTCTTTCGGTACAACTGATACAAGTGTCTTCCACCAATGGTAGGCCGAATCTCTAAGGAGTGATACAACACATTTCATACATTCCTCAGGTGTGCAGGATAACTCATCAAAGACTCTGATAGTATTCTCGAGCCAAAATTCTGCCTTTTCTGCATCATCATCTTTTGTAGCTCGAAACTCTTCGGCTCCTTGTTTTCTGATTTTATCAACTGCTGGTTTTTCTCTTATAACCGTACTTGTGATTGGGGGAGCTACATGGGTAGTCTGATGATCATAAGGGGGTGGAGGTCTAACAGTCGGATTCGTTCGAACGAACACGGCAAACCATTCATTCATAGCTTGGAAGAAGGCTTCTCGAGCCCCTCCTCCTTGACTAACTGTAACGGGCCTTTCACTACTATTTGGTGGCACCGTCCCTTCTGCGGGAGCGGGCACGTTACTCTGTACATCATCTACACCAGCTTGTTCGGGATCCATAACTATAAAAGAAAACATTTTAAAATCGTCAAGAGTCGTCACACTATCAACACATAAGTATGGCATGTATAGCTAGACTCTTACTCATACTAAATATTCCGAGAACCGACTAAACTTTTGCTCTGATACCAATAAAATGTAACTCCCCGTACCCGATCCCATCGCCGGAGTCGAACACGAGGTCTTAACGGACTTAATTCATTACTTAAACAGCTCAAACAATTTATTTTCAAAACTTCCAGAGAAGCTGGCAATCTGCATCACAGTCACTTAAAAATTTATATCTCGAGTTACGAAATTCAAAATCCAATTCTGTAAATTTTCCCTAAAACTAGACTCATATATCTATCAACTAATCATTTTCTAGAATTTTTGGTCGGGCCAACTGGTACATTTTATTAGTTAAATTCTCCCCTGTTTCAGGGTTCGACTACTCTGACCTCTGTATATTACAAATCAAATATCTCCCTATACAGAGTTCCAATTACTATAAAGTTTATTTCTTATAAAACTAGACTCAATAAGAAATCTTTACATGTAAATAATAACTTCTAATTATCTTTTTACAATTTTTAGTGAATTTCCAAAGTCAGAACAGAGGATCCAAAAATTGCTCTGGCCCTGTTTCACAAAAATTTAAATATCTCATAAAATATATCTCATTTACCTATTTTGTTTCTTCCATTTGAAAATAGACATAATAATATTTGATTTCATAACTTATTCATCATTTAATTCCATTTATACTATTTTTAGTGATTTTTCAAATTCACGTCACTGCTACAGTCTGATTCTGTTTTGTGCTAATTTCACCTTTTTCAAGATTTCCATGGAATAACTAGCATTTAGGCATACATAACACCAAACATGTCTTTGATTAGCCATTCCAACAGCTAATCATTATCAAGCATTTACATACCAATCATTAGCCATATCATAAGATCATACACACAAAATGACTACGATGCTATACATGCCATACTCAAAATGAAATGTCTAGCTATACCAAAATAATCCTCGTGATAGTGTGCCCGGACCTCCGACGTACTTTACGATCCCCGAGTTAGCTTGACAAAACTATAAAAAGAAGGAAAATAAAGGGGGTAAGCATTAAGCTTAGTAAGTTTGCATGCAAATAAATAACAACATTCATAAGAATTATCTTACTACTTGGCATGATACTACTTAATGCAACTTCATTCATTGTCATAGACATTTTTTAAACTTCTTCACTTACTCACTTACTTAAATACTTACTTAATAAAATTTATTAATACATTTTACTTACCTTTTTCCTTATCAAGCACACATGAACATTATGTACTTACCTTTTCTCTTCTAGCATGAACTTGTCTTACCTTTTTAGTATAACTCATCTTACCTTACCTTACATTGATATTCTCTTTAAATTTTCCCGTTGAACCACTTGGAATACTAAGGATACGCGGGTACCTTACCATTGCCATGACTTGTCATGGTCTTACGTGGTATCCTTTTGAAACTTACCATTGCCATGTCTTGACATGGTCTTACATGGTATCCTTGCCTTATGAACTCACCAATGGCATGCCATGGCATGGTCTTACATGAGACCTTTGCCTTATAGTAACTTATCAATGCCATGTCTTGACATGGTCTTACATGATTTCCTTGCCTTAGAGACCTTACCAATTGCCATGCCTTGGCATGGCCTTACATGGTATCCTTAAACCCTAATGTCATGACATTTGTATCCTACACGTTCTTAAGGTTCAACCGGGACTTTCTGAAATTTCTTCTCCGTCAATTCATGCTTAAGTCTTCTTTGAATAATTTCATAAAATAAATATATACATGCTGCAAATTAACGAAATTAACATAAAATAATAGAATATTTCATTTATTTACCGCAAACTTACCTCGAAACAAAATACGATCAACTATATCGATTTAGTCCACTATCTTTTTCTTTTCCCAGTCTAACTCCGGATTTTGTTCTTCTTGATTATGGAGTTTGAAAGCTTGAAACAAACCCTAGCTATGGAGAACCCTTGAAATTTCGTCCTAATGAAAAAGATGGACAAAAATTGGCTTTTAATTTTGTTTTTAATTTATTTTAATAACTAAATGACCAAAATGCCCTTACTACTAAACTTTCCAAAAATTCCATCCATGTCCAATTTTTGTCCATAGACTTAGAAATTGGTCAAATTGTTATTTAAGACCTCCTCATTAATATTCCAAAGCAATTTCATACTAAAAACTTCTAGAATGCAAGTTTTGCAAATTATTCGATTTAGTCCCTAATCTCAACTTAAGCACTTTATGCATAGAATTTCATCATGAAATTTTCACACAATCATGCAATCATATCATGAACCTCAAAATAATAATAAAATAAAATTTTTTGCCTCGGATTTCTGGTTTTGCAACCACTGTTCCGTTTAGGCCCTATTTCGGGATGTTACAGCTATAGCCACTAGCGGCCTTCATGCTCCACGTCAACGTGCCCCCGAACAACCTTTACCTCCGTACGCCTACTTCAATTGAACCTGCGAGAAGAAACAACTAAGCAGTACCAATAACAGAATAGCCAGCAAATGTATAACAAAATCGCAGGCTTTTTTTATATTTTTCTTTTCTTATTTATTCTAGAAAATCGACTATAAAAAAGAGGCCGAATGTAATCTGTAAGTTTAACACCCAAATCAATAGAAAGGAATCTAGTGCAAAAGAAATTTTAAAAGATTTACCTTACGAATATGCTATGGGATTCCGTCTGCTTCGTCAAAATCGGAGTTTAAAAGGGATTTCATGGCTGAGAATGGCATCCCTCAAAGCTTGAATCTGCTAGTCGCCGTTTATGATGGCGGATTGGAGTTTAAGAGAAGGGATTTGGGATCAGTTAAGAGAGAATCAAAAGGGGGCTAGGGTTTGGTTCGACCGAATGTAGTTTTTTTTGTTTTGTTTTGGCTTTTATAAAGGACAGAAAACGGTGTCGTTTAGAGCCTATTGCAATGGCTTCAAAATGGTGCCATATAGGGTGACCCGCTTCAACCCGACCCAATATCCTCAGGATCCGCGTGTTTCTGCGGTGAAGGGATATTTGCGCGATTAGTCCCTCCCTTTCGCGTTGTCATTTTGATTGAGCCCTATTTCTGTTTTTTTATATTTTCCTATTTTTCCCTGGAATTTGCGCGCCATTTAAACTTAATCCACGCCTAAATACCGCACTTTTGGATTTGGGACAATTGCATTTTTAATCCCCTTTCATTTGTACGCACTGTATTTTAGTCTGCAACTTTATTTTTAATGATATTTATAAATTATCCCTTTTAGTTTGGTTTTATTTCAATTAAGTGTTTTTTTCCTCATTTTAATAGGTAATTCTTTATTTTTTAAATTTATTTTGTATTCATTTTTTAAATATATATTTTGAATTACTTTAATAATTTTACCTTATTTCAATTTGGTATTTCACTTCCATTTGTCTATATTTTTTTTATTTGTTTGTTTAATTATATAGTTATTATTTTAAAATTCCCTTTTATGTAATGTTGTTTTAAAAGTTTGTATAATAATTAAATTAAATACCCTTATATATTATTATATGTATATAGTTTATATTAGAACTGTTTTTATCATATATATTATTGATTTCATGTTGTTTTATGTAAATATTTTCTTTTAAATCTATTTATATGTTTTTGTTATTCTTTCAGATATTATTATTCCTTATATATATTATTTATATTAATTTTTTTATATGTATATTATCAACTTTAAATAGACATAGTTCGTTTTTTAAAAATATTTTGTACATTATTTACTTCAAACTTCTTTCATAATATCAATTTTAATAATCATTTATATATTATTATGTTTTTTCATTTCTTTATGTAAGCTATTTCAAACCCTATTATGTGTTGCTTATTTGTAAATTTTCATACATTTCATAGTTTTTAAATTGTTTTTATATCATATTGATTCCAAGTTCCCCATCTTTTATATTATTATTTTAATTTTATTCATCCATGTTTGAAAATTTGTTATATTTTATTTATTCTAATTTGTTTTTAATTAGCTATATTTTTAGTTTTGATTAGTTTTTTTATTATTAATGTTAGCTTTTCAAAATAGGATTGTGAGATTATTGTTATGGTGTATTTCAAATTGTATGTTCATATTATTATTCTTGTCATCCATTGGTACAATGTTGTATTCACATATTATTATTTCATGCTTGTAATTATGCTTTTATTTCTTGTTATTGCATCATGATTCTAATTCCCACTTTCGCCCATTATCGATTGTCTTTTATCCCCAAACAAACCAAACAAAAATATTTTTGAGCCGGTTTTATAATTGCTTATTTGAAAACTCCACAAAACAAGGCAATATTTCGTGTTTGGAAATTCGAGAAATCGTACCCTAACGTGCTGCTTTTCGATTTACTGTTTGACCAAATACCAAATATCCTTTTAAAATTTCAATGCATGAGTTTTGGAAACCATGAGATGATCTTGGTTTCGAGGGTTTAAATTGTCGTATCCTAACATACTAGATGTGATATTTTATTCCTTCAGAGCAAGAGAATCTTAACATCCAATTCGAGTATATTCAAACATTTTTAAATGGGATTGTATTTTAAAATCTTTTCAAATTTTCAATATTAGGACATTAATTAATCAATTAGGTACCAATTTTGGGCGTTGCGAGGGTAATCCTTCCTCGTACGTAACCGACTCCCGAACCCATTTTCTTTACTTCCGTAGGCCAAAATCAATATTTTAATAAAATAAAATGTTTTATTAGGTGATCCGATCACACTTAAACAAAAAAGATTGGTGGCGACTCCATATTTCATTTTAAATTCAATCCTCGTTTTTCAAAATAAAAAATGGTTTCGACATCCGTAACTAGGGTTTTCAATATTTTCAAGCTCTATAGTAAGTGCTCCCTAGCCCCGTTTTTAACGTTCTTCGTATTTTTGAGATCTTTGTAACATGCTCTGTAACACCCCAAACCCGGCCCAGAAGTTATGGCCGGATCCGACATGCCACATCGAAGTGTTCAAAATATTTTATATTGTTGATCCAGAAAAACCTACTTAGTGTTTTAAAAGATAATTTCATTATAGGTTAAAGTGAATGGAAGTTGTGCACCAGGTAGGAAACTAGAAAATATGAGGTGAGTCTATCGGACTACTTAAGTACCAAGCTCCCTTCGGATCCAATCCTAGACATGCACACCGCCATTGCCACACCTTAACGTCATGTATATTTCTAGGAAACCGATTTGATTAAGTCATTTTTAGGAAAAGTGATTAATTTTGGAAAATACTTTCATTGCGGAAGCTTTGCTTGTTGTCGTGTTATTTTGAAATCAATTGTTGTTTTTTTTTTGAAAACGCGCCCTAAAGCTATCCAATTTCAACAGTTAAAATAAGTAATAACTATCTTAGTAAAACATATCAAAACCATCAAAAATAAATAAGCAGCCTTATTACATTTAAAAGCCCAAAACTTCAAACGTAATTAAAAGAATGTCCAGTTCACCAGAAGAAAATCAAACTTTCAGAACGGGTGGCCACTCCGAATTCCCTCACAGCTCCAAGCCCATTTCAAAATACATGCAACATCAATAACATATGCAAGCCCATTTGGGGAGACTACTCAACCCACCAACCACTACACTCCACCCGTACCAGCCATACACTCCATGTGGGGATAGCTTAACCCACCCAGCCCAACACTCCACAGTTGCAGCATTGCTGCTCAGTTAACAGTAAATTGAGGCAAAGCCTCCAGTACGTGGACAAGCCACTTTCATTACTTCCTCCGTCAATATCCCAATCCCATGCATCAGATAATAACAACATGGCATGCAGTAAATAACAACAGTCAAACATGCATTTAAGTCAATTTAACCCTAGGGGTATTTCGGTACTTTATCTCCTAGGGTAAAATTGTAAATTTTCCACTTTTAAAGGTATTTCAGTAATTTATCTATTTTAGGGTTTTTCATGCATATTCCTACCTTTCACGTACTACAGAATCACTTACCGAGAGTTCTTACCGAATTGGGCCCGTTGGCCCATCATTCCAATTTTGGCCCATTAAGCCCAAAAATATCGAGGGCACAGAAATCATGCACTTTGCAGTCCAAACATTGCAGGTTACCAAAAACATTAATCGATTTACCTCACGAGCATTCACACACTTGCAAATCTACAAAATACCGATTTTCGGCATTTCGGATTTTTGACTTTTGCCGATCTAGACTAAGAAAGAGGGTGTTAGTTACACACCTGTTTGCGACGATATGCTGACGAGATCCACACACGAACTGCCTACAATTTGATTACTAACACGTTAATCTAACTATACAAATACGAACTACGTATTAACCCCTTACAATATTCGGCCAACCACACCTACAGATCATAGTAAGCTTATAAGAAAACAATAAGCAACTCATTAACAAATTTTTGTCAATGTTTACCACATAATCATAATTTCACTGCAAGCTGTCTTCCTGAGCAACAGTCACTAAATTATTTATAACTGGAGCTACGAAACTCCAAATCAAGTTCTGTTAATTTTACCTGAAAATAGACTCATATATCTTCCATCCATAAAATTTTCAGAATTTTTGGTATGGCCAATCAATACCAGAGCTTTCTTAAAGTTTCCCATGTTTCACTGTTTGACTAATCTGACAACTCTTCATTACGAATCAAATTTCTCATTGTACAGAATTCAAAATATGTTCTCGTTTATTCCATTTGAAACTAGACTCATTAATATTTAATTATATAATTTATTCAGCTTCTAATTCATCTCCCACAATTTATGGTGATTTTCCAAAGTCACGTTACTGCTGCTGTCCCAAGCAGATTTATTACCAAATTCACTCTTTCACACATAACTTGCATGCATGTTATTTAAACATGTATATCACCAATCAATCATCACATATCTATGATTTTACTTAATTATAATCTCCATTTCATCATTTTAAAGCACAACATGTTAGCCGATTTTTCCCTTTAGCATCTAAGGCACATGCATGTTCATTTGTTTGGCTCAACTTCACCTATCTTCCATTTTTCATCAAAAGAACATGAAACAACAACCATTTCCTTCATTTTAGTTCATGACCAAATGCTCACAACACAACCAAAAACCAAAATATGCTTCAAGAGTTAAGGTAGAATCAAGAAGAACTCATGAACCTCAAAATAGAAGCAAACTACCATGAACTTACCTTCAATTTTCTTCCCCAAGTGACCGAACATTCAAGAGCTTTCTCCTCTCCTTTCTCTTCTCTAACTTTAGGCTATGATGAACAAAGATGGACAAAACTTTGTTCTTTTCACCCCTTGTTCTTTTAATAAAATTTCATATTTCATCCATTTAATTCTTTAATACAAAAGACATGAAATGCCCATCATGGAACATTTACCTAAACCATTACTATGGAATATTTACCTAATCCATTATCATGGAACATTTACCTAACCCATTATCAATTTGTACCATAAATTATGGATATCAAGTGCTCATATTGTCTCCAACAACATGATGGCTGGCCACTTCATGTAAAATGGGAGGTTTGTCATGCAAATCCTCCTATTTTGCACTCCTATTTATTTGGCCACTTCAATTTAGCCTATAGTATTTTCAAACATTTTCATATAGGTCCTATTTCATAATTTCACCCCCTTTTTCTTATGGAACAAAAATTAACTAAAATTGTCGGGTTCTATCTTAAGCTTGGGCCTTCTAGAGGCCCACTAACATAATTAAACCTATGCCAACATTCACAGAATTCCCGAAAATTGGGGCGTTACAACTCTACCCTCCTTAAAGAAATTTCGTCCTCGAAATTTACCTGATCCAACTAGTTGACGGTATTGTTGACGCATAGTCTCTTCTGATTCCCAAGTAGCTTCTTCCCTTCCATGATTACGCCAAAGTACTTTCACTAACGGGATAGATTTCCTTCTGAGAACCTTAACATCTCGAGCCAATATTTGCACAGGCTCCTCCTCAAAGGTCAAATCAGTCTGAACTTCAATTTCTGCAACTGGCAGGACATGAGCAGGGTCAGAACGAAACGCCTTAACATGGAGACATGAAAAACATCGTGAATCCTGTCTAACTCTGGAGGCAATTCCAACTGATAAGCCACTGGGCCTACTCACTTCAAAACCCGATAAGGCCCTATAAACCGCGGACTCAATTTGCCTTTCTTGCCGAATCTCAAGATCTTCTTCAAAGGTGAAACCTTTAAGAAAACCATATCCCCAACCGCGAACTCTATCTCTTTGCGCTTTAGGTCCGCATACGACTTCTATCTATCAGATGTCTCTTTTAATCGATCTCTTATCAACTTAACCTTACTTTCAGTATCTGCCACCAACTCCGGTCCAAGCACTTGTCGTTCACCTAACTCTGTCCAACACGTAGGCGTACGACATCTCCGCCCATAAAGTGCCTCATATGGAGCCATCTGAATACTTGCTTGGTAGCTATTATTGTATGAAAACTCCACCAATGGCAAGTAGTACTCCCAACTCCCACGAAAATCGATGATACAACCCCTTAACATATCCTCCAAAATCTGAATAACCCTTTCCGATTGACCATCAGTCTGGGGATGGAAAACCATACTAAAATTCAATCGCGTCCCCAACGCCTTACCCTCTTGCATTAGCATGCAGCCCAAACCCACGTGTGATGCGTCACTGTACACAGTAAAATCCTTCCTAGACTCCGGCTGAATTAACACAGGTGCTTCAGTCAGAACTTTCTTCAACTTCTCAAAAGCTTCCTGCTGCTTCTTAGTCCATACAAACGGTACTCCTTTCCTTATGAGTTTTGTCAAAGGTGCTGCCGTCATAGAAAAACCTTCCACAAACCTTCTGTAGTATCCTGCCAGTCCTAGGAAACTCCGTATTTCCGACACTGACCTAGGCAACTTCCACTCCAAAATCGCTTCAATTTTTCGAGGGTCCACCTTAATCCCCTCATTAGAGACCACATGTCCTAAGAAGGTTACCCCCCTCAACCAAACTTCAGACTTGCTGAACTTCACAAAGAGTTCCTTCTCCCTTAACACTTGCAGCACTATACGGAGATGCTCATCATGTTTCGCTTCAGTTTCAGAATATACCAGGATATCGTTAATAAAGACGACTACGAACTGATCAAAAATGGTTGGAACACACGATTCATCAGATCCATAAATGCTGTAGGAGCGTTCGTCATCCAAATGGCATAACCAAAAACTCGTAATGACCATACCGAGTCCTAAATGCCGTCTTATGGATATCCGTCTCCTTGACCTTTAACTGATGATATCCAGATCGGAGGTCGATCTTAGAAAATACAGAAGCCCTTCTAAGCTGGTCAAATAGATCATCAATCCTTGGCAGTGGATACTTATTCTTAATCGTTAGTTTGTTCAACTAGCGATAATCAATGCACATCCGTATCGTACCATCCTTCTTTTTCATGAATAGCACCGGTGCTCCCCATGGAGACACGCTTGGCCTAATGAAGCCCCTATCCAACAACTCTTGAATTTGTGCCTTTAGCTCCACCAACTCCTTCGGTGCCATTCTATACGGTGCGATAGACACTGGTGCTATTCCAGGCAATAAGTCGATTCCAAACTCCACTTCTCGGTTCGGAGGCAATCCTGGAAGCTCCTCCAGAAAAACATCTTGGAACTCCTTTACGGTCCTAACCTTATCCACTGTCAGTCTCTCCTCTTCCGACTGACTTACAAATGCCAAATAGGCCTCACAACCTTTCCGAATCCACTTTTCGGCTCTTAAAGCCGACACCATATTGGACAAATAATCCCTTCGCTCACCTATCACTATAACCTCCTCATCCTTTGTGGTCCTTAACACCATTCGTTTAGCAGCACAATCCAGGGTCGCCTTATGCTTAACAAGCCAGTCCATTCCCAAAATGAGATCAAACTCTCCGAACGGTAACTCCATCAGATCTCTAGGGAAAATCCTACCTTGAGTTTCTAAGGGTACATCCCTATACAGTTTGTCTACCCTAACCGAGTGACCCAAAGGACTTAGTAAAGATACCCCATTCACAATCTCCTCAGAGCAGTCCAAGTTGTCCATAATCCGTTATGTGGCCTCCAATCAATATTCTGCCACATTCGAGGCGATACCAAAAACACCCCTAAAGATCTCCGCTCCGTTGGCCCGAAGTCGTTCAGAAATAGATCCCCAAACTCCATTGCCCGTACTTGCCCCGTCAACCCTTTCCAGAACACGAAGTATTGCCTATGACAGGGCATCATCCCTGGCACCACGGTCATAAGACTCTACCTCTGTTGTCGGTGGTACCGGTGCATCCACCGCTGGCATATGTCTCGAAGATGAAGATCTCGCTCGAGCACTTCCTCGGCTTCGTCCACGGCCTCTTGTACTCATATCGTATTATCTTGATTATGAATTTTTATGCATCAATTAATATTCCAGTGTTTATTACATATGTTTTATGAATCAGACAGTAGTTCAGAGTTTGTTTTCTCAGAATCGAAGTCTAGCTACAGTTTCAGTCTCTTATCAAATTTTTCTATGGTTTCAGTATTATCCTATCTAGAGTATCCTAGCAGGATTTTAGTACAGATAGATAATTCAAGAAAATATTCAGAAAAGTTCAGAGTAATACTTATAGCCTTGGGCTGGAGATTCGGAATGCCACCTTCTAAAGATCTAAATTTTGAAAATCGAGTTTTTCGCGATTTTTATAATTTTTTTTGTTTTTGAAAATCTTTGTTTTTTTTGTAAACCCATTCCACAACCGAGTTGTTGCAACCTAGGCTCTGATACCACTAAATGTAGCATCCCAAACCCGGCCCAGAAGTTATGGTTGGATCCGACATGCCACATCGAAGCGTTCAAAACATTTTATATTGTTAATCCAGAAAAACCTACTTAGTGTTTTAAACGATAATTTCATTATAGGTTAAAGTGAATGGAAGCTGTGCACTAGGTAGAAAACCGAAAAATAGGAGGTGAGTCTATCGGACTACTTAAGTACCAAGCTCCATTCGGATCCAATCCTAGACATGCACACCGCCATTGCCACACCTTAACGTCATGTATATTTCTAGGAAACCGATTTGATTAAGTCATTTTTAGGAAAAGTGATTAATTTTGGAAAATACTTTCATTGCGGAAGCTTTGCTTGTTGTCATGTTATTTTGAAATCAATTGTTGTTTTTTTTCTGAAAACGCGCCCTAAAGCTACCCAATTTCAACATTTAAAATAAGTAATACCTATCTTAGTAAAACATATCAAAACCATCAAAAATAAATAAGCGGCCTTATTACATTTAAAAGCCTAAAACTTCAAACGTAATTAAAAGGATGTCCAGTTCACCAGAAGAAAATCACACTTTCAGAACGGGTGGCCACTCCGAATTCCCTCACAGCTCCAAGCCCACTATGGTTGGGGATTTCTTGCGTGGATGAAAATAAGAGGGGTGAGTTTGGGGAAACTCAGTGTGTAAGGAAAACCCATTCAAAGCCCAAGTCAGCTCCAGCCCATTGGGCCTAAGCCCATTCAGGTAACAGTGGTACTGGGCCAGAGCCCTTTTCAGATTACAATAAACTGGGCCTTAGCCACTTATTCAGATACCAATATGGCCCATAGGCCCATTTCAAAATACATGCAGTATCAATAACATATGCAAGCTCATTTGGGGAGACTACTCAACCCACCAACCACTACACTCCACCCGTACCAGCCATACACTCCATGTGGGGATAGCTCAACCCACCCAGCCCAACACTCCACAGTTGCAGCATTGCTGCTCAGTTAACAGTAAATTAAGGCAAAGCCTCCAGTACGTGGACAAGCCACTCTCAGTACTTCTTCCGTCAATATCCCAATCCCATGCATCAGATAATAACATGGCATGCAGTAAATAACAACAGTCAAACATGCATTTAAGTCAATTTAACCCTAGGGGTATTTCGGTACTTTATCTCCTAGGGGTAAAACTGTAAATTTTCTACTTTTGAAGGTATTTCAGTAATATATCTATTTTAGGGTTTTTCATGCATATTTCTACCTTTCACGTACTACAGAATCACTTACCGAGAGTTCTTACCGAATTGGGCCCGTTGGCCCATCATTCCAATTTTGGCCCATTAAGCCCAAAAATATCGAGGGCACAGAAATCATTCACTTTGCAGTCCAAACATTGCAGCTTACCAAAAACATTAATCGATTTACCTTACGAGCATTCACACACTCGCTAATCTACAAAATATCGATTTTCGACATTTCGAATTTTTGAATTTTGCCGATCTAGACTAAGAAAGAGGGTGTTAGTTACACACCTGTTTGCGACGATATGCTGACGAGATCCACACACGAACTGCCTACAATTTGATTACTAACACGTTAATCTAACTATTCAAATACGAACTACGTATTAACCCCTTACAATATTCGACCAACCACACCTACAGATCATAGTAAGATTATAAGAAAACAATAAGCAACTCATTAACAAATTTTTGTCAATGTTTACCACATAATCATAATTTCACTGCAAGCTGTCTTCCTGAACAATAGTCACTAAATTATTTATAACTGGAGCTACGAAAGTCCAAATCAAGTTCCGTTAATTTTCCATGAAAATAGACTCATATATATTTTATCCATAAAATTTTCATAATTTTTGGTATGGCCAATGATTACCAGATTTTTCTTAAAGTTTCCCATGTTTCACTGTTTGACTAATCTGACAACTCTTCATTACGAATCAAATTTCTCATTGTACAGAATTCAAAATATGTTCTCGTTTATTCCATTTGAAACTAGACTCATTAATATTTAATTATATAATTTATTCAGCTTCTAATTCATCTCCCACAATTTATGGTGATTTTCCAAAGTCACGTTACTGCTGCTGTCCCAAGCAGATTTATTACCAAATTCACTCTTTCACACATAACTTGCATGCATGTTATTTAAACATGTATATCACCAATCAATCATCACATATCTATGATTTTACTTAATTATAATCTCCATTTCATCATTTTAAAGCACAACATGTTAGCCGATTTTTCCCTTTAGCATCTAAGGCACATGCATGTTCATTTGTTTGGCTCAACTTCACCTATCTTCCATTTTTCATCAAAAGAACATGAAACAACAACCATTTCCTTCATTTTAGTTCATGACCAAATGCTCACAACACAACCAAAAACCAAAATATGCTTCAAGAGTTAAGGTAGAATCAAGAAGAACTCATGAACCTCAAAATAGAAGCAAACTACCATGAACTTACCTTCAATTTTCTTTCCCAAGTGACCGAACATTCAAGAGCTTTCTCCTCTCCTTTCTCTTCTCTAACTTTAGGCTATGATGAACAAAGATGGACAAAACTTTGTTCTTTTCACCCCTTGTTCTTTTAATAAAATTTCATATTTCATCCATTTAATTCTTTAATACAAAAGACATGAAATGCCCATCATGGAACATTTACCTAAACCATTATTATGGAATATTTACCTAATCCATTATCATGGAACATTTACCTAACCCATTATCAATTTGTACCATAAATTATGGATATCAAGTGCTCATATTGTCTACAACAATATGATCGCTGTCCACTTCATGTAAAATGGGAGGTTTGTCATGCAAATCCTCCTATTTTACACTCCTATTTATTTGGCCACTTTAATTTAGCCTATAGCATTTTCAAACATTTTCATATAGGTCCTACTTCATAATTTCACCCCCTTTTTCTTATGGAACAAAAATTAACTAAAATTGTCGGGTTCTATCTTAAGCTTAGGCCTTCTAGAGGCCACCAACATAATTAAATCTATGCCAATATTCACAGAATTCTCGAAAATTGGGGCGTTACATGCTCTCTCTATTTCTACCCATATTTTAGGTTAGGGTTCATGTTTAGAAATTTACCCATACATGAGATGCTTGTGCTTTGATGATTTGTAGAGGAATATGAGAGTTTAGAGGATGGTAAACAACTTTTACTAAGTAGTTTTTCACGGAAATGACTTAAGGGACCATTTTGTAAAAGCTGTGAAAATGGGTAGAAAAATGTGAAGTGAAAGGAAATGTGGGCTGCTATAAGTAAGAAAAATATTCGGCTAGGCTTGAATAACCTAGAAATCTCATGCATTTCATTATACGAGCCTAGGGACAAAATTGTGAAGTTGTGAAAGGTTAGGGGTCATTTTGCCTAGGGGCGAAATTTAGGCCTAAAACGAATAGTGTGATGTATTGATAATTTATTGTTGCTTATATAGACCCCGAGAAACCAACTTCGAAAGTCGACCGAGGAAAACAAAAGGCTTCGGAGTAACTGAAATTCAAATCCAAAACGATTAACAAGTAAGTTCGCGTAACTCGAATGTAAACTATTTTAAATACATTAAAGATGTAAGTTCATGTATAAATTATAATATAGCTACGAAAAATACGATAATTCATGAAAATTTGATGTTACAATGAAATGTCCTAGTTGAATAAAAAGGATACATGATGGATTTCTCGAAAATGAATTAATGGTAGAAATGATCTAGCCCGGACTGGTGATCCTATAGTGATCTAGCCTCCCGAAGAATATGTGTACTGAAATGGATTTAGCCCGGACAGGTAATCCGATTACGATCTGAATTTAGCCTAGACTAGTAATTCAGATCCGAACTCATACGAGTATATGTCATTGTAAGGGATTTAGCCTGGACTGGTAATCCTGACATTGCTCTGTGAGTTTATATTACGGGGGATTTAGCCTAGACTGGTCATCCCACCATAAGAGCAAGGTTCATGGGAGTGCGTATTTAAAATGATAACTTGCATGATTTGACGACAAATGAGATATCCATTGAGATCTCGAGAAATTAAAAGGGTTTAAAATGAGAAATGAGAATAGAAATGCTTGAATTGATGAGCTTATCTAAGACTAATGTTATAATGTATTTGCTTGAGACTAACTTTATGGTCGAGTGTATGTGATAGGGAAATTATACTATGCATGTTGGCATGAATATCTATTATGATTGTATGCTAAATAACTGGTAAGTTTACTCTCCCGTTATCCAAACTTACTAAGCATGTAAATGCTTACCCCCTTTCATCTCCCTTGTCTTACAGAGCTCGCGGACTTGTGAAGATTGGAAGATGATTAGAGCATTGTCAACACTATCAACTTGTCTTGCTTTGGTATATAGAAACTTTTTATTTTGTTATAATGGCATGTATAGGATTCTTGGTCATTTTGTTATATGTGTCTTTTGGCTAACCAATGTAAGGGCTTGAATGATATACTTATTCATTTTGTATATGGCCATGGGATATGACTCATTTTAATGTAGGTCGTAAACCTACTAATTGTGCATGTTATGCTTAAATGTTTCATGTGATGGTTGAATATGGTATATTATGAATAGACATGTGAAATATGGCCAAATCACTTGGAGATGGTTAGGTCATAATTGACAATGAGTTCTAAAATGAGCTAAATATAAAATGTGATTATTGAAATGGTAATCCTTAATACAAAAATGATAACCTAGCATGTGCTAAACCAATGAGATGAGGTTAACATGCATTCGACTATGCCAAGGTGGGTTATGGACATATTTAGACCATGTTAAATACCATTGAAGTTTATAAATGTGTATGGAAGTTGAGGGTGACCATTGGCTTGGAAAATAGCCTACAAAAAGGTCCACACAGGTAGACACACAGGCATGTTTCTAGGCCGTGCGTGACACAAGGTCAGTCCCCATGGACGTGTTGTACGACCGTGTGTCCCCTACATCTAGAATTTTAGGTCAGTATGCATGGTAGTAAATACACGAGTAAAGACACGACCGTGTGTCTCAACCGTGTGGAGGACATGGCCTAGCATACGAGTTTGTGCCTTGGCCGTGCGCCCCTAGATGGATGATGACGTCATAACCAGAATGCCCAGGTTTTTGGACACGTGACACAGGCGTGTCTAGGCCGTGTGAGGGACACAGGCATGTGCTCGGCCATGTGAAAACCCCTATAGGTTTGAAATGAAAAATAAATTCCAATAATTCAACACGGGTAAAGGACACGAGCGTGTCCCAATGCACACGGGTGTGTGCCTTGCCTCCATATGGGCGTGTGAGGTTTAAAACTAGAAATTCCCTGAAGTTTTTTAAAGTTTTTGATTTAGTAATGCATGTTTTGGACCTCGTAGGTCCATAATTGGGACAATACAATTCTGTTTGATCGGTTTTAAATGGAAATGAAATTTTATAGCCTTTATTTTTCGGTAATGCCCCGTATTACATAATTGGCACTGGTAAGGGGTGTTACATTGAGTTGAATCCTTACATAATAATCCACCTATTAACATAAAATTGGACCTATAGTTTAAATATTTTACAATTTAGGTCACTTTGATAATTTGGCCTGATATTCAATTAAATTACTTTCCAAACTTCAGGATGGACTTGTAGACATCTTAATGGGCCATTTTTTTTAAGAAATTGGTCTTATAATCCGTTTGCTCTTGAAATTGGCTTGTTCAAGCTCGTACATGAAATCCAATGTGCTTTGGCTGCAAGATTCAGTTTCTTGGACCAAGATTTCCAAGATTTGAAATCTTGATTTTCTTGATTCTTGAAAGTGTCTGAAACAACAAAAGTGGACCAAGATTCGATTTCTTGATTTTTTTGAAAGCAAGAAAATGAATCTTGATTTTCTTTTTCAATCGTGTGCACATTTAGGGACTTGGTAACAAATTCTTGGATGGTCCCATTCAATCTTGCTCAAATTTGCTTGGCCTTCGACCTCGTTATTAGGCCTTGAGGAAATTTAAGCCCATCACGTTCATGAGCCTGATTTTGCGCCTTGAGACTCTCATCATTCCCCCTTCCTCAAGAAGATCTATCCTCGAATCTTTAGCTACACCAAAAGAAAATGGATTATAATAAATAACAATAAAATAAAATAAAAATACTTACCTAAGCTTTCTTATGCACCAAAACTATCATTAGGATCAAAGACATTATTTTGATCCTTCAAATTAGCTTCTATCATGGATATCTCCTTTAAAAACAAGGTATCAACACTAAACAAAGAAATGTTAGGCACATGAGTGTTCAAGTAAAAAAAAATTTGTAACTTTCTTTGAATATGCATGGTCATCCATAATAATTTCCAAAGATTAGTTAATAATTTCACATAATAATCAAAATTCAGAAGTTTAATATTATTATTTAAAAATTCATATTTAAAGTCTAAGGTAGAAAATTTTGTTGTAAGATCAAATGCATAAAGTTTTTTAATAAACCTATCGAATGCAACAAAAATAACCTTAATATACCTAGATAAACTCATAAAATCAATTGAACTTTCAGACTAAGGTTTAATAAAATTTAACCAACAAGAAAACATGTTGCAAGTAAATATTTTACAAATAAAATTAGTAGTATACTTATAAAAAACATTCAAGGTATGATTCTTAAATCAATTTTTAATGCTTTCTTACCTTTCTTACCTTGTAGCACTTTTGGACAAGTATCAATGTTCAACTTACCTCTTTCCAATTAGTAAAATCATTTATCGATGGTAGAGTAATATAATTGGAAGCCTGTCAATGGATCCTTGAAATCTTGTAATAAAGAAACACCACTAAACAAATTTGAGTTAGGGTTAGTTAAAACATAATCATTCCTCCCTTTTGTATGAGTATTTTCTTGCTTTTCTTTTTCTTTTTCCACTTGAGAACCCTCCAATTTTACCTCAATGGATTTTTTCTCATCAAATTTAGACCATCAAGTAGACTTTTATCACTCAAGGTCTCTTTTCTCTCGATCTTTCATATGATTCTGCCTCACTTTCCATATCCCCCTCACAAGTATTATGAATATTCAATTCAGTACAATACATCTTAGTAAGAGAACATGACGTTTCTATCTCATCTAACTCAATAGATTTAAGAAAAAAATTCTCACTATAATCTTTTTCCGGTTCACGAAGTTCACCATCACAAATCTCTTTTCCACTAGTGTATGAGTCAACAAAATGGATAAAGTCATACTTACTTTCTTCTCTAGTTGGATATTTAATTGGACATTGGAAACCCTTATGATCTTTTGAACTACACCAATAACATTGCACAAAAGGTGATAGCTCAATCATATTCCTCTTTTCATTTCGCCATCTCCCCTTGAATTGACAAAGTAATTTACGATCACTTTTTCTATCACAATAAGTCTCTTGATCATTCTTTCAATGAAATTATAGAATTGAGAACTTTGATTTAGCTAAAAAAATGTTGCCTATGGTCATTATTAACCAAAGTCTCATCATTTGCACTAGAGACACATCAAGCATTATTTGCATGAAGACGAGGCTGATCAACCTTATCTCCCCGATTACGATTTCGATGCTCAATTTTGGTACTTAGACATTCCAATTTTTTGCTGATTGTGTCAAGAATAGTGTCAGGTTTCTAATCTCGAGCATTTTGATCCTTTAGATTTTGTTGCAACCTATTAAACTTGTGTTCGAACTTATCATTGACTTTATTAAGGTCATGTTGAAAATTCGTTGCAAAACCAACAAGATTTTTAATGGTCACTAGTGGTGTGTCACTCTGGTCATCACTTTCTTTATCACTACGAGACATTGTGACAAATTTGGAAAAAAAAACAACACTCAAAAAGAAAAAAAATTAAACAAATCTCACCATTATGAATTCAAAAATAAAATTGAATTCTCAACGAGCTAAGAATTAATCTTGTGATTCCTTTAGGAGTAACTATTACAATCAATCAGAATTTTAAAGAATCTAGCTACCAAATATCCTAACGGCATTAGGAGTTTAAAAGTGGCTAGACACCAATGATTTTTATTGCACAAAGGAAGGAATATGCAACTGCAACGTGCAACGTGCTTTAACCTACTAACACAAAAAAAACAATAAATTGTTAGAATGCGTATAAGAACAGTAAAAGAAAAAAAACAAACGAAAACCTAAGGCAAAGAGTCAATGAAAATTGATGAAACCCGAAAACCTAAAAAATTGCGAAACAACATGACAAACTTCGTTCGAGATGTTCCTGATTTCCAAAAATCACGAAATGTAAACTGGAGCCTCCCCAAATAGTGTAGATCCAATCTAGAAAATTTCGGCACAAAATTCAATCCACAGAATATTTTTTTATTTTTCGTATTTTTCAATTTTTTTCACTTTTTCGATCACTTTTTTTTGGGAAGTATTTTTTTATGTTGAAATAAAGTACCAATATATAAAATGTAAATTTTTTATATTGCAATAAAGTACCAATAAATAAAATGTAAAATATCAAATCAATTGAAAAACGTTTACCCACTCAAAAATATTTTTTCCGAAAAAAATTATGGGTAAAAACTGCTTATAGGTTGTTTTGCAATGGAAATTAGTTTAGAAATCAACCATGAACACCCAAAATGCCCAAATCTGATACCAAATGATAAGGCACAAGTGCGGAAGAGGATCGTATAGTTTGTTCAAGTTACAAATTTGACTTAGGGCTCTAAACATTCGTAAATAAATTTGGATTTTGACACAACCTGAAATGCAATCAAATCTAAGTCAAAATAAATAAGATAAATAAAATAGAATAATGAAGAAAATAAAGAAGATAGATGAAAAGATAAAACGTGGTAGGTAGAAGTCCTAAGAAGTCGTAGAAATACGAAGAATCCACAACCCCCTTCAAGTGGCTCTAATTTCCCCTTCAAGAAAGAAAACTTGACAAGAAAAAGTTTGAAGATGATTCCCACAACCTAAAAGATTGTTAAAATAGCTTTTAAAAGAAACTCAAGAGTAATTTTTGAAGGAAAACTCAAAGATAATTATTATTAACTTAAAAAAATAAAAATCAATTGTTCATCTATAAGGGTGGGCATCCATGCTACTTATAGGCCCCCCAAATAAGTTCTAACCCTAATGAAATAACTAACATGACAATTCATTAAATAAAAAAATCAAAATAATTCTAAGTGTGGACTTTTAATGGGAATTCAACCAAAGGAATTAAATGGACTCCTTGGGTTGAATTCTTACACAATAATCCACCTTTTAAAATAAAATTGGGCCTATAGTTTAAATATTTTACAATTTGGTCCACTTTGATAATTTGGCCTGATATTAAATTAAACTACTTTTCAAACTTTAGGATGGGCTTGTAGACATCTTAATGGGTCTTTTTTTCAAGAGCTTGGTCGCGTGATCCATTTGCTCTCGAAATTGGCTCGTTCAAGCTCTTACATGAAATCCAATGCGCCTTGGCTACAAGATTCGATTTCTTGGACCAAGATTTCCAAGATTTGAAATCTTAAATTTCTTGATTCTTGAAATTGTCTGAAACAACAAAATTGGACCAAGATTCAATTTCTTAATTTTCTTAAAAATAAGAAAGTGAATCTTGATTTTCTTTTTCAGTCGTGTGCGCATCTAGGGCCTTGGTAACAAAGTCTTGGATGGTCCCATTCAATCTTGCTTGGGTTTGTTTGGCTTTCGACCTCGTTATTGGGCCTTGAGGAAATTTGAGCCCATCACGTTCATGAGCCTGATTTTGGGTCTTGAGATTTGCATCACTTTAACTAAGTTCACACGAGAATCTTTTACACATTCAAACATTAAATCTCTTAAGATTACAAAACCAAATTTTCTAAGATTACTTCTCATATTTACCAAGCTATGTAGATGGACTTTCAACATCTCCAAGTAGAGAGCCGTTCCTGTTAAGCCAAATGACCCCTTATGAACAAGATAGATCATCCAAGTGTGCCTTGGTTGCGGTCTCCCTTGCGTAGCTCACGATAAAAGAGCATCGTTCGGTTGAAAGTCGGGAATGATTTAAATATGTCTCGCTCAAAGCACATATACTTTTTTTGGAAAATTTTTATTGCTAAAAATATCACAATCGGCTCAGTTTTTGAAATTTTTAAACTTGCGTTATAATTGAAAGCTATTTTATAAATTGAATTTTCCAACAATTATGCTAACAGGTGGACTCATCGGAAAGGGTGGGGTCATGGTTTGTTGTCCTTGTCATTGGATTCTTTCATCTCTTAAAGAGGATTCAAATCTTGATGATGTCACCATTGAAGTCTTTGTGTTGCAAATAAACTAAAAAAAAAGTGTTTTGGATTAATTATTTAGAGATCCTTAGCTTTTGGCAAAAGTAAAAAAATGTCATGCTAGCAATTCGTTAGTGGATTAATGGAATTTTTAACAGTAGGGACAAATTCGAACAATTATTTTAATTAGAGTGACTAATTTAATAAAAGATTTATAGTGACCAAAATAGGAATGATGCTATTTTAAGGTGACCTGCGATATAGTTTACCCTATATTTTAATAAGTCAACAAAAATGATTAAGGAGCCGATATTTGAGGTCAGGCATTGAACAAAAAATATTCTCAAGAAATTAAACAAAAACAAACTCTGGTCTTCTTCCTCTAATTTCTTCTCCTCTTTGATATTTCTCTTAAATTATTCTATTCTCTTCTCCATTAAGTTTATTATTATAATTTCAGATTATTGAGTTTATCAAATAAGTCTTTGGATTCAAGTTCATTTGGAAACTATAATGATCTCTATTTCTTGGTTATCTACTTACATTGCTCAAGTTTTTCAACAGTTAAATAATTTTCTTTTTTCATTTTAAAAATAAGAATATGCATATAATAAAATTTGAACTCTTGTCAATTAAAAATAAATATAAGATAATATTTAGAAATTAATAAATATCAAAAGTTAGATATAATAAATTTTTTAGCTAATTTCTATTTCTTTTTATACGGAACAATTTTAAATTCATGCATGCACATGCTACACAACCAAATAGGTGAACCTATGGATTGAATCTAGGTAATGGATATGAGGAACTCCTTTTCAACTAATAAGCCTACTTCTAGAGTTAAAAATATACATACAATGAAATTTGAACCCATATCTTTCATTTTCATTGGACTAAATTACCAAAAATGTCATTTTTTAGAATTACTGGAATAGGTCGATTTTTGGAATATTTATGGAAATAGGTCGATTTAGGGAAAATGCTTCCACCTGGAAGTGTTTTTCTCGTGTTATTTTAAGGTTTTTAGGGTTATTAGGGTTTTTAGTGTGTTAGGATTTAAGGTTTTAAATTTTAAATTGATAAAATTTTAACATAATAATTGTAATTATTGAATTTGATATTTAAAATATTTTTATTTACACCAATCGTATATTTGAATTTTATTTTACAAATTGATTAAAAATAGAAACTCGGAGTACTCGATTCGAATGCATAGCTAGTTTAAAAAATCTTTGCCTTTTTTTACTCTTAGTTTGATTCAATATTTTAGTTAAATACTTGTCCAGTGCATTATTTTTTACCAAATGGGTTATTAAAATATATCCTGAGAATCCTGGGATATCTGAAATGATTCTGAAAAAATTCCCCGGATAGTGGGGGGTTGAAACTTGTAGAGGAAAAACGCTCCAAGTAAGACGCATTGTCAATAGAAGTGCCAATAGTGTGTCCTGCAAGAAGTGCTTTTGGCTAATGTGGCACTAAAAAGGCTTCTTGCTGGACATGGTTTTCGTAATTCTGCTGACAGTGCGTCTTGCTTGAAGCATTTTTCCTCTACAAATTTCAACCCCCACTATCCGGGAAATTTTTTCAGAATCAAATAGGAGGTCATCCCCTGGGATATAAATGTAACATATTTCAGCCTTCGGTGGCATAAGCTGAGGAAATAAAATTTGAAAAAGTTCAAAAGAATAGAAGTTCGCAGGGAAGACATAAGTTGAAGCAACGATACTATTTATATAAAAAGTAAGCATAAGCATTGATTATTCTTGTTAATTTTTTTACATGCATTATATTATTGTTTTCGTTTTGAACTTTTCTCGATAGGTAATTTGGTTCAAAATGAATGGATGGATTAATGCTATTATTTATTATGATAGTGAGTTTCTGACATTGAGAACGACGTGGTTTTTTTATCGGAGAACACAGCACGACTAACATTTAACCAGAATATAAAGTTACCAGAACTTCAGAAAAGAATTAGGTGAAAAATCGTCAGATCTAACCAAATTAGAGTATCGTCTATTAAGTATCGATTTTGTATTTTGGTCGATCCCGTGAGATATGACACTTTCAATATCAAATGTGCTAGGGGCTTGGAGGCGATGTTGCAAACACAAATTGACAGTGGATCAATGTTTCTAGAGTTAAATGTGGAATTTTCGAGGCCAAATGAAGGCATTCGGACGTCAACATCTTTTCATGTTCAAGAGGCCAGAACGGTTGAAAATGTCAATAGTCTAATGACGCAGTTGTATGGTGGGTTCACCAATTTCTTAGAAAGTTCTAGTTATGATATCTCAAAATCATTGATAAGAAGACACTCATCTGTCTCAACCTTAGATTTCAATAATGGGAGGGAAAACACAGAATAATCAAGTTTTGATGGTAGAATGGAATACACGACCCTTGCACGACACTCATATAGTGGGCTAGACATGAACTTCATTGGGTCGATGTTCAATGCTGGGAATACTTACTAGGGAATGACAGCAACTTTCAATGGTTGGCAATCAACAAGTGATTCTAGATGTCTTGAAAACTACACAAAAAGGGATGATGTAATCCCTACGACATCCATCAGCGAGGGGACATCCAAAATGACAGATGTTGGTAGATTCAATAATGAAAATGGCAATGAATCCGATGTTGATCCAGTTCCGGAGTCCGGTGTCGACAGTTCAGAAATTACATGATTTTCTGTATAGGAGCCTATTCTAACTGAACCAGAAGACGTTAAAGGGGGTGAAGGTAAAGAAGAAGAAGATCCATGATTCACGGCATAGTTACCTTTAGCCCATATGCATAATGTCGATCTATTGACAAATGATGAGTTGGAGTTTGAAGAACTACGACACAGGAGGTTGGGCTCGAGTTCTTTGTTGGATTCGTGTGATTTGGAAGTGGGTAAAGAGTTTTTCACTAAAGATGGTTTTATTGCTACAATGAAGGAATACAACATCAAGAACCGGGTTGACTTCTAGGTGGTTAAAACTTGATCTGAGAAATTCAAGGCCAAGTGTTTAATGCAAGACTATAGATGTGCATGGAAAAGCATGGCTTCTATCAAGAAGAAGATGGAGTTGTGGACGATAAAGAAGTTTACCGCTCCGCATACGTGTGTTGCGACTGGTACTGTATCGATATCGATATATATTACGACATAATTGAATCACTAAATTTAATGTACTCATGGCATTGCAGGTATTTCACGAAATCATCTGAAGTTAGATTCAGAGATGATCGAAGGCATAATAGTACTGATGGTGAAAGCGAGTCCGAGGATTACTGTGTTGATTTTAATTGCAAATATTCGTAGCCAATTCAATTACATGCCTTCATACTGCAATGCGTGGATAGCAAAGCAAAAGACATTGGAAAATATACGCAGTGGGTGAGATGCGTCATACAACGAGATATGACAATGATGTCAGGTGTTGGAGAGGTATGTCCTAGGTTGCGTAACTGATCTGGAAAAGGGGCTTGCGTACCATAACGATTTCTTGCTCTGTGGATGCCAAGTGTTCCACATTTTGTTTTGGACATTCAAGCAATACTCTCTAGCATTCCAGTACTACAAGCCATTGGTACAAATAGACGGTACCTTTATGTATGGTAGATATATCCATTGGTTTTTGTTGATTGTGGCACAAGATGACAATCGAAAAATCTTTCTAATTGTGTTGGTAATAACATCGGAGGAGTCAACAGACAACTGGGATTTATTTCTATTTGGGTTAAGGAGGCATGTCTGCCCCAACTTGATATATGCGTCATCTCGGATCAGGGAACTGAAATACTATCCGCAATTGAACAATAGGGAAACCTTTGGGATTGGATACACCATCAATATTGTCTAAGCATGTTGCATCCAACTACTACAAAAAATATCCCTCTACTATTAAGTGAGCACAAATGACTAACATGGGTATGTAATCGCCAGTAATATTTTGTTTGTTTTTAATATTCTTTGGTGTGTAATTTCCACTATCTACTTCCATCGACAGGGTACGAGCTCGTGAAGGGTCGTTTTCATGAGATGTTGGAAATCTTACAGTCAATAAACCAGGCGGGGGCACGGTACCTCTCTATCATACCCTTTGATTAGTGGACACAATCCTATGACAGGGGTATACGATATGACCACATGATCTCAAACCTGGCGGAATGCATCAATTCCATTTTAAAGGGGATGCGTCATTTGCCGATAACCTCGGTTTTGAAAGAGACATACTTCCGTTTGGCGGAACTGTTCCCAAAGCGAGTGGCAAGTTGTGTTGGGCAATTGCAGGGAGGCCACGTATGGAGCTTGGATGTGGTGAAACAAATTAAGAAGGCTACAACATGAGCAAACTGAATGCACGTACGCCACTCGCGTGAAGACTTAAGGTTTTGAGTAACGAATGTCGACAAATTGGACCAAGGTATTGTTGAAGGAGTGTACTGTGTACACCTAAGACATTGGACTTACGATTGTGAGAGGTTTGATGCACTTTATTTTCCATGTACTCATGCAATTGCAATATGTAGAAATCAAAGTTGGATCCCGTGAGCTTTGTGGACAAAGTGTACAAATTAGAAAACTTGCACAACGTGTGGAGACACATATTCCCACTAGTCCCAGATGAACATATACGGCCGCCTGTATCGAGCGCTCCGTTTAAGTTGTTACTTGATAGGTCATTGCGTCGCAAACTAAAAGTTCGACCAACGTTGACTCAAATACGCGACAACATGGATATTCGAGATAAGTCAAACCAACCAAGGTTATGCGGGTGGTGTAGGAACTCATGCCATGCAATGCCATCATGTCCTCATCGAAGGGACGATGCAAGCTAGAAAACAAATATCAATTCCATTGTAATATGTAAATGTGCGGTTCTATGAAATGATAACAAATATCAGCTTTCATTTTGTGAAATAATAACAAGTTAAAACTTCAATTTTGTGAAATGATAATGATGGGAAACCCTAAAGTCTAACTTTAAAACCTTAACCCTAAATCCTATCACACTAAAAACTTAAACAACCTTAAAAACCCTAATATAACACGGGAAAAAATGCTTCTAGCTGGAAGCATTTTACTGGTGACACACAGAAAGCACTTCTAGCTGGAAGCGTTTTCCCTAAACTGGCATATTCCTATAAATATTCCAAAAATGGTCTATTTTAATAATTAAAAAAAAAACTACACTTTTTTTATAATTTAATCTTTTTGTTGAATATGTTTTCAACTTCTTTTATTATTAATTTTTCCAATTTCAAGTTATCTCCCTTTAAGCATTGTTGACTACTTACGAATTAGGAGTAACAGTCGTAAATGAATTTTGCCTAAGCACTTACGAGTTAGGACTGCACGGATGTGTATGGCTATAGGTCGTCCTAGCCTAAAAAAAGTACTTGTAATGATAGAATAGCACGTGCATACCAAAATTAAATGAGTACAAATCACTAAAACCCTTACCAATTGGACCAATTTCTACACCAAAGCAAAGCAAAGAAAAGATACAAAATGGGAAATATAAACTCTAGGCCTATGAGAATGGCATCGATGAGGGAATTGAATTAACCATATATGTCTATATTAAAGGAAAACACATTGGGTTATTGGAGATACATGCTCTTGAAAGCATCACATTTGATTTCATTTTCCTATTCTTATTTAATATACATGCTTTAGGCTGGGGAGTGTGGTCGTGCTAGATGGGTGAAAGGAAAGAAAAAGCGTGAAGATAAAAGAAAGAAGTGAAATAAAATATATCTTCTCTTTTTCTTATATTTATAGTAGACTTATTATTTGATACATTTACAATTGAGTTTTTTAACTTTAGAAGCGAGCATAAAAAAGTATAAAATATTCTTAATTAATATTTTAAAAATAAAAATTAAATAGATAAGAAAAAAATTATTTTGATACACTGCTAGTGGATTTTATAGGCTCTACAAACAGGTCAGAGATTAACAAGTGTTTTATAAGAGTATAATAAAATATTAATAAATAAATATTTTTAAAAAAAGTCTTGTTAATTTTTTAAAACTGCTTGTAGAATAAAAAAAATACATTATCAATATACTAAATAGTCATTCATAAATAAAACTCATATCTACTTATATGGTTAAAAGACTTTACTATCTATGTATCAAATAATAATCTGTTTAATGATTATAAATTATATGAAATTTTAAGAGTCAATAATTTGCTCTAGATATTTTTGTTGTATTCATTTATTAGTGTTGTATTCATTGTGTTGTATATTAATTATGTTTTCTATATTTCATTTGTCTTGAGTTAATTTATTTAATATTTTGCATTCTTTGTTATTATTATCAATGTTATAAAATAAAATCTATGTTTGTGATTGTAGTCATGATTTTATTTTGAAATATTTAAATAACTTTTCATAATCATTTAATTTAAAGAAAAATATTTTATTGCTTAATTATTTTCATTTTATTTTAATCGTTGGTAAATTTGGGATATACATTTGATAATTTAGGAAAAGGTTAAAATATAAAATTATTTAAATAAGTAATTTTAGTTCGATTAGCATTGATATTGTTGTCATTCAGGAGGACTGGAGTTCGAGTGCGCTGAAACGCATTATCCTCCTATTTAAGGGTTAGAGAGGGGTTACAGGTAGTTTTAGGCATTGTATAAAAAAAAAGATCAGATATGATAAGTTCTCCTATTCACTTGCAATTCAATTTAGGGTTCTAGATTCATGCTAAATAATATACATTTTAATAAATTTTCTAGAATAATTATTTTATACATAAATACAAGTGAATATAAGATGTTCTCATACAGGGGCGAAATTAGAAAGCTGACAGGGGGTCAACACCCCCTAAAATGAATTTTTTTTTTCATTTAGACCTTTTAATATTTTAAATTAATAAAGGTAAAATTATACTTTGTTCCCCTAAAAGAATAAAAAATTAATTTAATCTTTTTAAAATTATAAAGATATAGACTATTAAAAATGGTCAAATTATATTTTTATTGTTGTAAAATTATAATTTAATTTTGATTCCCCTAAAAAGATTTTAGCTTCCCGTATTGTCATGTATTTTTCTATAAAGGCATATAACAATGGAGTTTTTTTTTTTAATTATTGTATAGAATAATTACTCTTTCTATACAATCATTTTAATAAATTAGGCCATTTAATCATTGGTAAATTTGTCCTCTTTATTGAAATGGTCTATTTTAAAGGATTGATCCTCAGATCAGACCAATTATACATTCGTTTAATTTCATGTAATTTGTATTTTACACGTAATTTATTTTTTTTTTCATATGGTATTGTTGTTGCATTTCAATTTATCTTTTATTGTATATAGATTATCATAATTGCTAAAATTTAATTCTAAATTTATTTATGTAAAATATTACAATATTAAAATAATTATTATTTAATATAAGTAAATTTAAATTTAATCTCAAGAGCATTAAAAAATAAAATTTTGTAAAATATAAAATTATGAATCATAATATATAAAGTTATCATATGATATCAACCCATTACGTAAAGAGAGAATATATTAACACATTTGATCTTGAATACAATGATATGTGACCATCTTGTAATCAATCTCAGTTATCATTAATTCTTTTACTTCTTTAGTAATATATATATATATTGTTAATTATAGTGAACATTAGCTAGCTGATGTCGTTCTTGCACTGGTATATCTTTTTGATTTTAATGCCATAAAAAAAATGAAAATGAATCCCTGAACTAATCAATGGAAAAAAAAACTAATTAATGGAATATATACATCATTTTTGTCATAGGACAAAAATGTCGTCCTTTATCATCTATTTACAAGCCCAGACTCACAAGTTTACATATATATGATCATCTAGAAAGAATAATGGCTTGATAGAAGTAGAGGGTGATATAATCAGGGGAAAAAAAAAAGGAAACAAACCATCATAAACTATATGTAGGTGTTGGTGATTGTAATACAAAAACCGTACATCAATGGTGCAATGGGTTGGGGCCGGTGGGTACAAGGCGCTTTGCGACACCATAACGCGGATCTATCTCGTTATCACCTGGCTGTGGGTGAAATGGAGTGGTGAAGTGAAATTTGGTAGCACCAACTTTTCTAGCGATCAAAGAGTAGGGAGAAAGCGAGGAAAAAGATTGTTTGGCATAGTTGGAATAGTGGAATTGATGGAGAAATAACAAGGAGAGAAGGGAAAGCCAAATTAGAAGGGAAGATTTGGAGGCCATGGAGGATGGTTAGAATTAGAAGGGGAATCATGGAGCAGAGAGTGGCAAGGAATAGGTTTTAACTACTAGAGATTCAAAGGGTTGGGTTGAATGTAGTGGAGGAGAGGGGCCGAAATTTGAAACTAGCAACATGTGCGCGTGGAACATTTGGCCTTAATTTCAAGCCAGACTTTGAGGCTGAGCCTACTCTCTCTGTAACTCTTAACTTATACACGGAGGAGGAGGCAGTAGACCCTTTCCCAATCAAAGTTCCTTAGAAATCAAGGGAAATGAAAAGGGTCATTATGAAAAGATTGTAAAACCTTGAATACTATTATGTTTGAACATGGTTATTATTAGTCTATCTTTTAACCCATATCTGCATATAGGAATAATGAATATATATATATATGTGTGTGTGTGTGTGTGTGTGTAGAGGTAGAAGTGATGATGGATGATGGGGTACAACGGAAGATTCATGCTGGTTCTTAGTGAATTCTAACTAATGAATAGGGTAGGGAATATGTGCAATCCACATTTTCTACGGACAAAGCAATGTATGAACAGTTTCTGAATTTTATTACTTCGGTGTCAAATAAATAGCAGTAGTAATTTCTAAATCATAGACATATACTAAAACTCTTCGCACCTAATTTGTAAGGTAAAATTTTTAGAGCTAATTCCAATAGACATCCCCCAACTATGGTTTTTATTTTAAATTGATCCCTAAACTTCAAAATCCTTCTACTATCGATATCATATCAATTAAGTCATTTTGGTATTAAAACTATTAATTTAACCATTAAAAGACACATTAAATTTTATGTAGTTAAATTTAAAAATAAAAATGTAAAAAAATTAGGACGTTTTCAAATAAATTTTAGAAGTAACAACTAAAAATAAAGTAAAACTAAGAAAAAAACGAATAAACAATAAAACTTCTGTAAAAAATTTGAAAACTTCAAAACTGATATTTTTAAAACCTCCATTTTTACATTATTCATTTTCCTAAATTTTTTATTTTAAATTATGATTAAATTAATAATTTTAGTAACGAAAGGAATTAGTTGATATAGTTTTAATAGTTTAGAGATGTAATTCAAATGATTTGAAGTTTAGGGATTGATTTAGAATAAATATAATAATTTAGGGATGTTTGGTATAATCAACTAATTTTTTTTTCAATAATAATTGCATTTTGAAAAAAAAAATCTGAAAAAATGAAAAGTTAAGTTAATGATTCTCTTTATTTAAAAATGATTATAGTTTGAAAGAAACATAAAGTAAAATTTTAAAGTGAAAGAGAAGTAGATTTTTAAGTGAATGATAATATTTAGAAGTAATTGTTTATTAAAATTTAGTATAAATTGTGGTCACTCAATTTTCCTTTTAAGTTTTTGTTTTCACCACCAAATTATGAAAGTTATATTTGTTCATTTAGTTATTGAAAATTATATATATATTTTATCACTCAATCATTAAATAACTAGCGAAAAGAAAGTATTATTTTTTAATTAACATAAGAACAAATTTAACCTTCAATCTTTACACATTAAGTTAATTTAATCTTGATTCTAAAAATATTAACATTTACACATTGTGTCAATTTTATCTTAATTCTGAAAAATTAAAAACCACATAAAAATGTTCAAAAATTAAAAATTATAAAAATAAAAGTAAATTATTTATTTTTTTATAAATGGGCAAGTAACCTTATGGTTGTACCTTTTTTTATTACATTCACGAACGACAAAATTAGACGGAGCGATCAAGATTTTTAAATTTAAAAAATATAAAAGCTCAATGTCTTAAAATTAAAGTATAAAGACTAAATTTAAATTTAAAAAAATATAAAAAATTGTCACAAATTTAAACCTATATTAAAATCACATACAAACATAGCTCTCACAAATCTAAATATATAATACTATATATTTAAAATAATTTTTTAAGAAGAGAAGAAAATAATTGTATGCATAATACTAATACTACAAATAATATATATTTTAATATTAGTTAGGAGGAAAATAGATCAATAAAGGATTAAAAATTGATTTGCCATTTGAATAGATATTTCTCGCTTTTTTCTTTTATTCTCAATTTGGCTAATTTATTAGGATATGTCATTTCTTTTTTAAAATCAAGGTTTTAGCCTTTTTTTTAAAAAAAATTAAGGAAATAGACTCTTTTTAGAGAGAGAAAAAGATAGTGCGCTTAGTTGGGCGCATTTTCTGTAACCTGACAAGAAAATGCATCTAACTGAACATGCTTTCTCCTAACGGTCAATTCCAACAGTTTTTTGAACGTTGGCTGGGCAACGGTAAAAAAAATTATATGCCCACTGGTCCAAAATTTTTTCCTATAAATACCACCTAATTTTACCTTTTTTCACTCACATCATATTCTCTCAAATCTTTCTGTTCTCTCAACTCTCTAAATTCTCCCAATATTTTCAAGCTCTTATTCTAAACTTTTCGATATTCTCATTTAAAAATATTACTTTTTTTAATTATTTCGTTTGGATTAAGTTTTCACGAATGACAACCTCTTTAATTCGTTTCAAAGAGAAGCACATTTCTGTCGCTCAAGTAGTAATGGTAAGACGAAATTTTAAATTTCTTTATTTTCAAGTAAGTCAAATTTAAAGTTTTTTTTAATATTTTAAAATAATTATTTTTGTCGTTATAAATTGGTGGATGATCCTGTTTTAGAGAGGATCATACATAATTTGGCAACGCCTCTAATCATCGAAATTTAAATGGTTACTTGCAAGAGGCGAGAATCTTGCATATGTCCCGTATGTTCGAGAGCTGCAAACTCGATCCTACACTCATCAACATGTTGGTGGAAAGATGGAGACTTGATACACACACTTTTCATCTTCCATACAGCAAGTATACAATCACACTCGAGGACGTAGCGTTACAACTCGGCCTGCTGGTGGATGGGCCAGTCGTCACGAGATCAGTGATCGTTCTTGGTAAAAAGGACTTCTGAGCGACATTATTGAGGAAAGTCCCGAACTCATTTGAAGGTGGCCAGATACGGATGAAGTGGTTGGAGACCAATTTGAAGAAGCTTGCTCCGCACGCGATTGAAGTCGTCAAAGAGCAATATGCCTGAGTATTCATCTTGAGGTTAATTGGGGGCATTTTAATGCCTGATAAATCTTAAAATTTGGTGCACGTAAGGTGGCTACTACACCTAGTGGACTTCAAAGTATGCAAACAACAGAGTTGGGGATCAACTGTGTTGGTCACGCTGTATTAGGAGTTGTATCGGGTGACGGAACTAAATAAGATGTCAATCGGTGGTTGCCTACTTCTGCTATAGTCGTAGGCTTGGTAGTGACTACTGTTTCTACGTTCCCGAGTGAACGACCCATACATATTCCCGTTGGTGACAAGGTAAAAATTATTTGTTAATAAATATGTAGTTTGTATATTAATTTTTTTATTTATTATATGTTTAAACTAACATATTGCTTATACAAGTGGAACCGTGGGCTGAGTTACATGAGATTACTTGACCAACTGGAAGATATTAAGATGTTGTTAAATCAATAAACGGAAGTCGAGGTTAGTTACTTATTCTGTTGAATCTATATTAATTTCACAATAATTTGTAAAATAAAATTTTGTAAATAATGGAATTTACAATTTTGCACTTCAGTTTTAACAAATGTCATATGCCGACATCGATATCATATCTTGCATCTCATCGAAATTATTAGTCAATCGTAGGATGTGGGACATGAAGGCTTCATTGATAGTGTACGCTACAGTAAAAATGCACGAATCAGATTGGGTGATGCGACAGTTTGAGTGGAGGAAAAAAATTCCACCGCCAATGCGACCCATAGATAAGCTGCACAAGGTGGACCTTTGAGGGAAGAACGACGAGGATTGGAAAAAGATTCCCAAGGACTATATCGACGCTTAGGATCGTAAGATAGAATTCTTACCCATCCGCGAACCATTTCTCTCATTGGACACGACATCCTTTTTGGAGTACATGCTATGGTTCAGAGTCACCGGGAAGTTATATCTACTATCGGTGGACACGAGGAGTAGGCAACTTCATCAGAAGAGGCAACGAAGACTACCCCAGCAGCGTAGGGTCGGATGCAGCCGCACGACTGGTTCTTCATCAGCTTCGACTGAAGAAGTGTCACTTATGTCTATGTAATATCCCAGTTAGTTAACTCTACTAATTCCTGTTTATTTCACTAACCTTGTATTTTCTTCACAAGTACCGCACTATGCAACATTGTACTCGTTGGTTATACTATTTTCCCAGGCACATATTTCAGGCATTGACGTCCTTGCATTCCACACCCCTATGCAGCTTTGATTATGTCACATATGCCAACCCAAATGTCACCGCATGTACCTTCAATGATGACGACACCAATACATCCACTGATCCAACAAGCAATGCCAGTCTCAATGCTTGGGTCAATACTGATGTATACGGTTTTTAGGACACCATACACTTACATGCCAATAGTGTCTCAAACACTCACCGCATCATTGTTCTATCGAGGTGAGTCATCGGCGTAACCATCTTCTACTAGAGTGGAGGATACATGATGGGAGGCTAGGACGACATCACACTTGAGCATGGAGGAAGTCGATGGAGACCAAGGTGAAGACGAAGACGAACACAAAGATGATGACGATGAGGGTAGAGGTGAAGACGAACATAATGAGCTCGATGGGGATGATCCAATTTGTGAGCCCCCGGTAATAGTTGTGCGCAGAAATCTTCCTCGCCACCCACACCTACCACTGTGCAGCACACATTCTCCCCAACAACATTGATGATGTATTTTTTAACTTATCTATCACGATGTAAATATAGATGACATCAACATAGAAATAATAAATTTTCATTGTAACCCATATTTGTCTTTGTTACATTTTAACTTAAATTGTACGTAAGTTAATAAGAAACTACAAATTTTCATTGCAACTCATATTTATGTTTGTTACATTCTAAGGTAAATTGTACGTAAGTTAATAAAAAATAACAAATTTGGTACCCTAAAATCATGGAGGCATTGTAATGAATTTTATATCCCCTGAAAGTAACAAGCAGTAAGTTAATAAGAAACCACAAATTTTCATTGCAACTCATATTTGTGTTTGTTAAATTCTAAGGTAAATTATATGTAAGTTAATAAGAAATAACAAATTTGGTACCCCAGAATCATGGAGGCATTGTAATAAATTTTATATCCTCTAAAAGTAAATATGGATAGCGATTTTGAGGCCCTAATGTACCCCTCAACAAAGAACATGTTGCTTTCATATGCCCTGGTTTCTACAGACCCACATAATATCTGTTTATTGTTCCTCTCCAGAATATTCATATTATTCCTAATCCAGGTGGAATTTGGGTGACCTTTCGGGACGCGACGTAGGTTCCTATTTGGTGCTAACTCGAATGATGCGTTGGGCATTGGTGGTCACATACTCTCATCTGGGATGAGTGGGAATTCAGGACTCCATACTCTATTGGAACGACAAAAATATGCAAGTGTACAAATCGCAACAAGTAATAAAGTAACAAGTATTGTTGAGTTATCGTACCTACAGGGACTGTCCAAGTGAATATTTATGAAATGCAAAATTTAATAATTTGGTGGAGGAAAAATATGTTGATTTGAAGAGGTGTTATAAAAACTAAAAATTAACTAAGTGATTAACTAAGAAAATAAAAAGTACAAATTTCAATGCACGATTTCAAAAAATGAGTTTAATCAATATGACATAAATGTGTTAGAAAATTTTATTATTTAACTTAGAAATATAAAAACTATGTTCATGTTGTTACGAATAATTTCACAGCAACTCAATAACTTGCTAACTAATACATATACTCACTTACTAAAACTCATTAATCTCTTAAACATATTTTTATGTCAATTCAAACAATTAATCAAATTTTTATAAAACAAAAGTATAAGATTAAGTGAGGTAACAATAATCTTACAAGTTATACAAGGCTAATGTATTATTTAATATCGTCGCTAATGTAACCCTCAACTACCTTGAAGATTAAATCTACACAAATTAAATATTGTGTCAATTAATTACAATTTCAATCTGTTTAATAATTAATTCAATTTTTACCTTAAAATTAAAATATAAGCATAACATAAACATAACCCAAGTCAGTTTCGACCACGGCTAAGGCGCATGGGCATGTCTCCAGCCGTGTGGTAAAAGTCAGTATATATGCCCTGTTTTCACACGGCCTGTGCCACGGGCGTGTCGGGTGGCCGTCTGAGGCACACGGCCTGTTCACATGGGCGTGTGACCTATGATTTCATTAAATTTTTCTAAGTGTTTGGAAATTTTATATGTGATCGGTTTAGTCCCGAACCATTCTTAAGCATGTTTAAAGGTTTTGCAGGGCCTCGTAAGGGACATTGTGAATGAACTTTGTTTATGATTGTATAAATGTATGTAAATGAGATGTATTGTCTGTAATGCCTCATAACCCTATTCTGGCGTCGAATATGGGTTAGGGGTGTTACATTAAATTAAAGCTTGTCATTCACATCAAATAGGTCATACCTATAAGGGTCAATGGAGGCAAGTTATATACATTACAACCTCGAAATTCTTTCCCGTGTCAATCCCCCAACTTTCCTCCTGATTCTAGTCCGTAGCTCATGCAATTGAATGGTAGGATTGAAAGTCAATTCCATGGACTGGGCTCCAACAAATACCACCTCGACCTCTATATTATAGATTTTATAATCGTAGTAAATAATGAATTTCACTCGTCGACTCATTTCAATACCAATCACGAGTTGGATTAATAAAAGCAAAAAAATAAATGCAGGGTTGTCCAAAGAAGTACACATGACCCTTGCAACTCAACTATTCGATGTTTGATATTAATTTGTTGTGTGTCTAAGTTATGAAAATTGCGTCCCTTTAATAGAAAAAAGGACAGTGAGAGAGAAAATACATGATTTGAAATTCGTTTATGAATACACCCATTCATCGAATAATGATGATGAAATGCAAAGTATTATTCAAAAAACACATTCCTAAATACATAATTTCATCAAAACCATGCTCCCCAGGGTATTTTACATCTCATAATGTGCATCAATTATACAAAAAGATTCTTTGGGACTCGAAGCTGAGCTTGGTTTCTCTAAAAATTTTCTTGTACTGCAGGTTAAAAGTACTTAACCTATCGTATTTTTCAATCGATTGTAAGCCCGTTTTGAATATATTTGTTGAACACAGTAGTCCTGCAGTACGTTTTCAATCGCGAGAAATTTCTTCTTTACAATCCAACCCTTCCCCTGCGCCTATAAATGGGGTCTTCCACTCAATTTTTCATCATCCTTCAAACAACTTCTCCCCAAGCCTCTCTATTCCTCCACTATAGAATATTTCTCAGTCTTAAAATTTTAGGTCACTGAAAATATTTGGTTCATATTCGAAGTTTCCTTGAGTTGCCAGTGGTGGGTCGCTCCGAGCCGCACATATTTCATATATCATGCTAAGATGGGACCATTACCAGTAAAGCCTATTCTAGGGAAGTCAGGTTTTGAAGTGATTTTTCTTTGTACGGTCATGGGTGAAAGTTTATGTGGAGGTCTAAATTGACGGTCATTATGCAGTCATGGATCAGGGTATAACGAGGGAGCCAGTTGAAGATCGTTATGTGGCCACGAGTGCAAACTTTTCATATACCCGAAAATGTTAGCTTATAAATATCATATAAAAGTTTGATAGCATAATCATAGGGAAAATTTATAGGGCTTCCTACTATAGTCGACGTAATTTTTTTCCATTTCTAGGCAACCGGTACTTTTAACCTTCCTTCTTATCCAAAGGCCAGCACCATTGTGGACGTAAGAAGACTCTCAAGCGAGGAGCGGCTGTTTCGATGAAGAAAGGTGATGTTCCTTTTGGGCTGATGACAGTTTTCATTATTAAACAACCCATTAATAACTACAACCACTGTCGCGCCAACCCTAGTTTGACCTCTACTTCCACCGAAACATTCATTCTCCTCCTAAGAGTCCTCTTGTGTCTACCTTGATGTCAGCCTTTGGATAAGAATGAAAGGTTAAAGATACTGGCTACTTGGAATTAGAGAAAAAATTACGTTGATTACACCAGAAATCTTTCCGTTTTTCTTTATGATTATTGCATCAATCTTATGTATGGCATATATAAGGCATCTTTTACGGGGTATCCAAAAAGCTTGAACTCTTGCCCGCGTAACGACCATCAACTGGCCCTCGATTATACTTGAACCCGTGATCACATCACAGTCGTAGACTAGGACCTCCACCTAAAGTTCAACCTCTGGCCATATCAAGCACTGTCACGCCAAACCCTAATTTCCCCAAAATGGGTTTCTGAGGTGATGGTCTTATCCTGCAATGACATATTAAATTTATGTGTTATGAGACATGTTATCACATCCCTGACTCCTCAAAACTACCTATGAAATTTCACAATTCCAATAAAAAAAAGACCCAAAAACCCTTTTAAAAAACCCTAAATTTAAAAATATTAAAAACTATAACCCTTGGAGATATAAACAAAAAATGCGTCCATTTCTTTCTCTAAAAACAATTTATTTCCCTAATATTTGAAAAAACGCCCTGATTTAAAACTAAATTATCCTCTCAATTTGATATTTGTAGTTTTATTTGGTGAATCCTTTTACCCCAACCCATTATGAAAGATGAAGTGATAAAAAATAAACCAATCAACGATGGCCATGTGGCATAAATATATATTTCCTTTATGTAATTTTTTAACCTTTTTAATAAAACATCTAAGAAAATGAAAACTTTGTTTGTTTTTTAAAAGACTTACACGTGGCATAAATATTTAGTTTCCTTCAAAACATTAGCTTTAGCTCCGGCGATTGGTAAGCTCATGTTTTGGCCGAAAATTCATATTCTTTCCATATTCCATCGACACTGCTTTTCGTTTTTTTGAACCCCGATTTTCATCCCACAACCCAAAAATCAGTTTTTAGTTATCTCATCATCATTTTCGTTCCCATGTCAGGTGGTAACTATTATTATTATTTCATAAACTGACTTTTACCCAGGTAGAAGTTAGATGTGACTTAAATCCCAGTAGATAATGAATTCTGATTTCATGGCCTAATAATCTCAAACTATAAGTGGATATATATATATACTCACTGCCATGTTTTGAATAGGTGAAACGGACCAAATCAATATATAAAAATGGAGAATATCATCGTTGCAGGTTGGGAATAGTATGGAAAATTATGATTTTTCCAATTACTTAAAATCTTCTTATTCAGAAAAGCCGCAACCACTATAATTGATTCAAACTAAGCTTTCAAATCAAAATTTACACCATAGCATTCCATATTAAATTCAATGATAGACTAAACCAAAATCCATTAATTGAGATAGCTACAATTATTTCCATCCAGCCTATTACGCAAGCTATGTAATTGATAAAGCCACAACAATACACACATCATTCAACTCCTTGTATCAATCGTTCATGATAATTACGAATCACAAACTCATGAGTGTCAATAGAAAATTCAATATCACATTAAGTTGTCAATTTAAACAATATAAAAAATCATAAAAATAAGAACAAAGAAATAAAGATTTCTTGAGCTAAAGAAGAAATTTTGGTTTAATACAAGCCTCACGAAGTCACAGTTGAATTAATTCACTATTAAATAAAAAAAAAACTTAGCCACACATAGTGAAAAAATTCACAAATAACAAACTTTTTATATAGGAGTCAAAATCTAAAAAGATATCTCCTAACCAAAATCAAACTCCCCATAATAGAATTCTAGTCCAACAAAGAAAGCTAAAAATAACGGGAAGACAGTTTCTTTGACCAACACTTCTAGAGTAATGGAAATCACATAAAAATGGACCCATAATGAATTTAGCTCTAAAAGTCCAACTTTCATTTTGTCAGTTTCTAGTGAGTCGCATGAGTACATATATATAATAAATTAACAAAAATAGTTAAAAAAACAATCCAAACAAATAAACATAACAATTTAAATATACCTAACAACTTAAACATAAAAATTCCAAATAAACTAAAAGTTCCCATACAAAATGTTGGCAGAAGCTATTTGGTCGATGGTGAGACATGCATTGGAGAAGATATTAGACTTATGTTAGTGTAATGATTTATTTGGTCTCTCAATTTTATATATAAAAAAAGTTATTTTAGTTCTCCATTTAATTTTTCGCCTTTTTTAGTTTTTAAACTCACATTCTTTATCAAATCACCTCAAAAAGGATAGAAAAGTTAATGTTTAATAACTTTGCTGACATGACATACATGTAGCTACCACTTTAACAATTAATTATTTTTTTTAATTTAAAATTTTAATATATATATATTTTATTAAAAAATAAAAATGTTTTAAATTTTAAAAAATTAATTAATTGCTAACGTGGACTGCCATGTGGATACCACATCAGCAAAGTTAACAAACATTAATTTTTTTGTCTATTTTTGGGTGATTTGACAAATAATGCAAGTTTAAGGACTAAAAGAAGCAAAAAAAAATTAAATGGAGAACTAAAATAATTTTTTTTGTAAAATTTGAAAGCCAAATAAATCATTATACTTTTAATTTTGGGGTTTGATATTAGGGAAGCCATATGTGAGTTTACTTTTAACTCTCTTTTTTTTTTTCATTTTAACCCCTTTCCTTTTAAATTTTACCCCATGTTTGGATAATTAAAAAGAAAGAAAAAGAAAAGAAGGGAAGCATAAAGAAAAGTAAGAAATATTTAGCTAAAATTGATAAAAGAAAGAAAAGAAAAATAATTTTAATATTTTCTGTTTGAAAAGTAAGAGAAATTATTAAATAAACTCTTCCTACCACCTCCATTCAATAATCTGATTTTTTTTTCATCTAATTTGCCAACTAATATTTTTTAAAAATAATAATAATCATTTCAAAAATTTTGCATTATCTTCCCATGCCTCTAACCTCTCTTCATCATTCCTTCTCCATTTATACATAATGCATTTAGAGGGGAAAAAAAAGGCTACGGAAGATTTTCCTCTCTCTCTCTTTTTTTTTTTTTCAATTTGTTTCTTCATGATTTAAAAATAAAATTAAAATTAAAGTCAAATCTCAATTGTTTAAAGAAAGAAAGTAAAAGATAATTATATTAATAAAACACCCTTCCATACTATTCATCTTTGATACAGGTATTAGATCCACTATATTAGATCAAAATCCTCCAAAAATAAAATCTTTAATCATCACTTTAACTTCATTGAGTCATGATATGGTGTTTTCTATTTAGTTTCATAAAATAAAAAATACAGATGATTAGAAGCAAGGCAGTGATGGGTGTGTGTGTGTCTTCCATAACCACTTTTTTTCCCTATAAACACAATATGAATGGATTGAGAGAAACGTGATGGGTGAGGGAAGAAGATAAGCTGCCAAGTTTTTCGAAAGATTTAAAAAAAAAAACTATTACTTGGCAATGACATGGAAAAATAATGTTTTTTAAAGTAGAAAGAGTTGTAATATTTTTAAAGAGTAGTAATAATTCAAAAAAAATTAAAAGGAAAATTATTTTGTACACCATATGCAATTTTTAAACTTCACAAATTAAGTTAAGAGGTTGATAAATTTCTATAGAAATATAGTAAAATATTTAAAAAATAAATATTTCTACCAAATATTAACCTATTTTAAAAATAATAAAACCATTCATAACAAAGTAATAAGGTGTGAATAAATGAGATAAAATATTCAAAGCACTAGTAAGAAAAAATCCAAAGTACAAAAAGTTATTAAAACAAATAAAAGATAAAAATGACATTTTCAAAAATTATTGCCTTTCCTTTCCTCTCCTCTAGAGGTGCTCATGGGCCGGGCCGGGCTGGATTCGAGTCAGGCTCAACTAAAAATTTAGGTTCATTTATTGGGCTCGGGCCGGGCCCAAAAAAATAGGCCTAAAATTTTGCCCAAGCTCGTCCAAATAAAAATACTAAAACCAAGGCCCGACCTGGCCCGACCCGGTCGTATTAATTTTTTTATATTATTTTATATAATTTTTTAATATATAATACATCAAAATATTAAAAAAATCAAAATAAATACTTTCCAACAAATTGAAAATAAATTTTAAAAAAATATGTAGACTTAAATAGCACTAATATAGATACAACTTAACAAGCAAATACCTCTAAAATAATAACAAAATTAACAAATACCTTTAAAATAATAACAAAATTAATAATAAAATAAGTTTTATACAATATCCAAATAATAACAACAAAATAGTAGCAATATAATAGTAATATGGTAGCAAAATAGGGAGAAAACAACAAGAAAATAACATTAAAAAACAAAAAAAAGCAGATTTTTTTGTCATTTAGTGAATTCGAGCCGGGCTCGGGCCAAAAATACCTTACCCGAGGCCCGGTTGTCCAAGCCTATTTTTCGGGCCTATATTTTTGCCCAAATCCTCTCACATTTCGGGTGGGCCTTCGAGCCAGGCCGGGTAGCCCGACCCATGAACAGGTCTACTCTCCTCTCACTTTCCCTCAAATTGGGTTATTACAAGGGAAAGCAAGGTATTCTCAACACCCTTCACTTTCCCTCCCAAACAAAAGAAAGAATAAGTTACTTAACTTTCCTTGCCCTTACCCCAATCCAAATATAATGTTCAGGAGTTCAGGTTTTTTTTTTTTACTTGTGGTTAAAAATGTTGTTAGACTCTAGACTTTGACAAAATTTGAAATTTAGTAGTCAGACTTGAAAAGTTAAAAATTAAGTCCTCTTACTTTTTTTAATTTAAAAAAATTTAAAAAAATTAATTTTTAATTTAAAAATTTAGTAGTCAGACTTGAAAACTTAAAAATTAAGTCCTCTTACTTTTTTTTAATTTAAAAATATCAATCAAATTATTAAAATTGTAAATATCTTTCGTCAAATTTTGTCAATTTTGCTTGTTGATTAGGCTGCCTTGTGCGACATAGCATGTGATTGACGAAAAGTAAACATCTTAAATTAATAAATTTAATAGAAACTATCAATGACAATAATTGTTGGACTAAGATTTTTAAATTGAAAAAAATAGGAGGATTGAATTTTAAGTTTTAAAGTATAAGAACTAAATTAACAAGTGTAAGGACTCACAACAAATTTTAGCCTTTTCTTTTTAGGGGAAACTGTGAGTTTTGAGTTATTTACATTTAAGTGAGTTTTGAGTTTTAATTGTATATGTAATAAGGCTTAATCCATGATCTGACCCTTAAAGTTTACGTGTTTCTCACTTTTGTACCTTGACCAGTTATATGCGTGCGCATTAAAACACAGAATTTATAAAACTATTTTTTGAAGCTCAGTTTTACTACAAGCGTACAATGTCAGTTGTAATATTTATAGTTTCGCTGGAACACAAAATATTCCAAGGGGTCGAACCTAAACAAATAATCAATTAAGCAATAGCCAGCATACAAAATAGAGTTAAGCGGCTACTAACGCAATTTTATAGTACGGTAATTCATAGCAAGAAGAATTTGCAAGAAAATTAAATATTCTATTATAAGGACTAAATTTCAAGAAATGTAAAACTAAGGAACTATCCAGAAAATAACTAATGGGGTTGGTTGACTTCAATGTGGTCCACTGAACCTCAGACAATGGACCTAAATCACGTAAATTACCAAGTGACTCCATTTTATCTTCTGATCTGAATTTTACTGAATTAGATGAATTAGGTCTGATTTATCTTCCAATCTCATCAGTTAATCCAGGACTAATGAATGGGTGTGCGACAAGATTACCTTCTGGTCTCACTTTATCTTGATGTTACCTTAGGAGCATCACTACCTAAGTTCTTAGTTCTATTCGATTTAGTCCAATTTATAACAATTTAGTCCTTGGTCCAAATATTTTAGTTTACCCACATATCTATCAACCAACTTCCTTTAAGGTTTAGCTACTCATGCTCAAAGAGAATAAAATAAAATAAAAATGGAAAACAAGGCAACCATGAAAGTAAAGCTTAAGAAAATTATAAAAATTGAGTTTTTTGTACAAGAAAACTTAAAAGTAGAAAACTAAAAGCATTCAACAAGAAAATCTAAAGCAAAGAACATAAAAGGAACAAGATTTAACATATTTAAAGTAAAATAAATTGAAATACATCAAGCTAAAGCTTAAAGAGTTTTGAAAGCAAGGTACAAGGACTAGAAATGAAAATAAACCTTAGCTACAGTAATAACTAACTTAACTAACACTAAGAAAAATAAGAACAAGAAGTAAATGCAAAAATAAAACCTAAAATAAGGTAGAAGAAGAGAAAAATAAAATCCGTAAAAAATTGTAGAGAAGAACTAAAGAAAACCTAGCGAACACTAAACCTAAAACTAAGCTAATGTGTGTGTCTCTCATCTTCAACCATTTTTGGCTATTTTGAAGTGTATTCTAGTGACTTTTCGTTGTCAAAAGTACCCCTACACAGGCCTTTTGTAATTGGTGGACCCATAGACAAAGACTACCTTTTTCATCCCCTGAAAGGTGGTATTGCGATACCGAGAAGAGGATATCGTGATACCTAGGACAATGTTGAGCCTTAGAGTCTTCCTTGGAAGGTGGATATCGCGATACCCAAAGAGGATATCGGGATGCCACTAAAATAAGTCTTCATTCTCCTATATTGTTGGAGGTATCACGATTCTAAGGTGTGGATATTGCGATACCCTTTCCCTTGGTGCTATTATCGCTCGTTTTCGAACTCCAACATGTCTCTACACCACTTAATAACACATTAGGCCTCCCAATGGCGCTATTGGCCAAATTGGGTCACAAAATGAGAAAAAATGAGACATTTCCACTTATTAACCAAAAATATGAAAATAACAAAAAAACTATACTAAAGATGCTATTTTACTTGAGAAAAAGCTCCTTAAGTGCGTCGGAGAAGCCTAATTTATCACATCAATTTGTGGCAGATTAACTCTCCCACACTCAAGTCTTTGCTTGTCCTCAAGCAAAGACACAAAACATGCAAAAAGACGACTCTTGGGCTAAATTAGGTAAATAAGTTACATAGCAGTAAAACATCAAACTTGTATGAGAATTACTTCACATACAACTTAAGAATGATAGCTAGCTAATTTATTTACTCCGAATGCATATATTATTAGTTCAAGAGGTTAAAGTGTCAATAGATGTAAAGGCAATATAAATGAACTTATGTACAAATATTATCTGTCAAAATAAATTATACAGGTCACTCATAGATATTTAAAAAGAATTGATCATATTCGTTCTAACAAATGCAAGCTCTATACAAATTAATGTGTTGGTGACTTATTTAGGTCCCAAAGGTCTTCTAGATTTGTAACCTTTTGAGGCTAAGGTTGGTATGGATTTAAAGAATGGTCATCTCAAAATGGTTCAAGCACTATGAATAGTATAGCACACGACATTGTTCCCAATTCCCCCCAAATATGATCGTTTCATCTCACTGCTTTATTTCTCATTCTCTCACCTTCCTCTTTTCTCTAACAATATGGAAGAGGGTGGTTGATATTAGCTCAGTTTATGTGCACTATGATTTCGAGACATTATGTTATGCTCCTTTGTTTTTTCTTGTTTTGAGCATATTTATCATTTGTTTGTTCTTTTCTCTCAATGCTTTTGATCCTTACTTTTCTTTCTTTCATATTTTTCTTTTCTTTTTATGCAAAATTTTTAGCAAGAATCACTTATAAGCTAATTCAACCCCTCTTCACTAATCACTCAAGTACACTTTGTAAGAAACCTCCGTAATGTTCCTACCTAACCCTCGATGTCCATGGCATGACGTCTATTCAATAGTGCATTACAAAGTTTAGGGACTATGAAAGGTTGAGTTTCGAACTCAATTTCGGCTCAAGGTTTCAAACATAGAAGCTCATTAAGAAGAGGCAATGTAAGGCTAAAATTCAAGAACTAGGGATAATATAGTTTAAGGTTGGTCATTTAGGTTCAAGGCTATACAAACAATGCCTAAGGTCTTTCCCAAATTAATCACCTAGTAACAATTCTATTAAGTATACATCTATTTAAATGAAAAATTAGCAATTCAAATTATTTTTTACAAGGATTTGTATATTTTATTCGTCTATATTTTCATTTCAGTTATTGCTTGTAGCTATTATACATATTAACTAGTGAACTAATTGATCTACATTTAAGAGTAAGAAATTATCTAGTATCATTCAAAATTTATAAGTTTGGCAATTCTATATACTCGTTCGATCAACTACTAACTTATTACCTAATTACAGTCCAAACACCATGCAATAACAAAAAATAAAAATGAAAACAAGAAATTTTTTTTTATTTTTGGAAAATTAAAAACAAAAGTAAAAAATATTTTTGGGATTTCTTGAATTTTTTTTGAAAATTGCATAAAAACTAAAATAAACACACAAATAAACATAAAAACAAGAAGAAAAAAACACACGTAAAGCTTATGTGCACCCCCCGCCCACACTTAAACCACACATTGTCCCCAATGTGTTCAAAAGAAAGGTTGGGAGGTTACTAAACTTCTCTAGAACGAAGTATCAGACTAGCTCAGGCGTCCATCTCTTCGTTGAAGCTCTATATGTAGTGTAGTCTTTCAAGGTACTAGCTGTGCATAAGACAAATAAAAAAAGAAAAACAAAAACAAACAACAACCAAACACAAAATAAAAATATCCAAAAACAAAATCAAAAAGTGTTTAATAGTTTACATGTCGAATAAAAAGTAAATAAAATGCTAAGGCATGTAACTACTCAGAGTTGTCCTCGGGATCCTCGTTTGGTCCCACAATTCCTTTACCCATGTCGCTCATGATGGACCTTGGGGATTGCATCAAGGTTGGTTACTTGGCTCACGTATGACAGGTCCCCCTCTTTGTTGCCTGGCGGATTCGAAGGCATTCTCAAAGTTTCCTTGACAGGATGCGGAGTCATCATCCTCCATGACTATCATCATCTATTTCATCCTCCTCCTCCTCTTGTTTTTTTGTCGCGCCTTCATTTCCCTCAGACAAATCACTCCACTATTCAAGCCAATCCATACCTTCCGCCCCTTAACTCCTTACAAAAGTTTCTATGAACGACTTCATGGACTCTAGAAGTTGTATGTTGTAACGTACGTTGTTACCCAACCTACATTTCCACTGCATAGGTTCATCATCAATTTGGTTTTTGGCACTCTTTTTCGTAACGGTTGGAGGCACCTCTATTTTCTATTTTCATCATTGGTTTTGTTCCTATATTTGTTTTTCATGAAGCCCTTAGAATTGATGCATTAGGGTGTCTTCAATAATGTTAGTGGTTAGACGATAAAATTGTTTTGTAGTCCCTATCACCACACCAGCTCGATAGCACAAATCAATATCAAGTGAGGAAAATATATTCGAACCTAAATGCCCGATACACATTTTTGTACCTCTTTTTTGACCCACTTCCCGAGGCTAACTTGTTTACGCTGCTAAATACAATATAACAAAGTAACTCAAAAAACGTTAATTGTATTAGTGTTAAGTAGTGGTCAGATCCGAGTACATTTCAGCACATCTTAGTGGCAGAAAACATTATAGCCTGCTTAAAAGATAGGGGGTAATTATTATACCCCTCCCGTTTCCATTCCCCTTTCCCCTCAGTTAAAAATGATAATATAGCGTCCATATTGACATTTTCAAATTTATCAAGATTAATAGCAGATAAATAGTCATTTTCATAACAAGGGATGCCATAATAATTACTAATAACTCTAGGGGATATATCAACCTTCTTATGCCTGACATACATATTATTTTTCTCAAAAAAAAATAAATTGGAGTAAAACTCCAATACTACCAGAATTATGGCAAGTGTCGATGAAAATGGACTACATCTCAAACTTCCTCAAAATTCGAGGGCGAAAGGTCGAAGCCTCTTTCAAGGATAAACATCTGTCCTTGAATATTTGAGAAAAAGGTTTCGTCCTATTTTGATTTAAATTTATCAAGAACATACTCTGGTTCCCAAGGTGGTTTGGGTTGGGATTTTGTTCATTTTTTCGATCTAGGAGGCATGTTTATCACTTTCTAAACTAGGCAAATGGTTTACTAAGTACTACCCAAACATTTCTCAATCAATTAACACTAATACTAGAACAAGGTAACAAAAATAATAACAAAGGCAATGATATCACATGCAACACAAAGGAGAAAAGGATAACTTAAATCATGTTATGAGTTTGTTGATGGAGTCGATGAAATCCCGTGTTTCCCAAGCAAAAAGAGTGTAAAACCTGCAAAAGAAGAAACTAACATAAAAAAGAAAGCAAAAAGAAAACAGATTTAAAATAAATTTGAAATGACTTGAAAACGGGATTTAGAGAAAATAGAGAAGGGAAAAAGTTTTTAAGGATTTAGAATGAAGGTTTAGAGGGAAAACGAGAGAAATATGGGTTTTGGGGTGTTTGGAGGCCTTTAATCCTCTAAAACACACGGATTGCAAAACTTGAAACCAAGTATCGTCTGACCCAACTTGGATATCGTGATAACCTATAGTGGATATCGCCATATCCCCTATTTTTGGACCCTTTATATTCTATTCTGTTTGAGATATCGCGATACCAAAGGCATGGTATCGTGATATCACTATGTAAACCAAAAATTTTTACTTTTAAAATTCTAGGGTTCCGATCTCACGATACCAAAAAGATTTTTTGTCCCCTCTTGAAATTGTCTAAGGAATCATGATATCCCCTTTTGGGTATCACGATTTCATTGAACTAACCCCAAAAACACCACAAAATTATAAATTTTCATCTCAATCCTCAAAAATCGAACCTACCAAGTTAAAAATTAAACTACCACAAATTAAAATCATTATCTAAATGCATAAAATATATGGAGTGCATACTGAATAATTCAAATATTTATATATTTTTCGTTCATTTGCTACAGGTGACTATTAAAAATTCAACTTGGGGCAATCGATCACACCATTGAAATGATGTTTCCTTGGTGTTCTCGACACTTGTGTACGCCTTTTATTGAACATGCGATTGAGTTTGCCCGAAAATTATAAGGTCCTCCTTATCCTCGTTCGCTTCCGGATTCTCTTACGTGGCCCGCATACACTTGAAAAACTACACCATTCCATAAAAGCTACAATTTGGTCAACACAATAAGGTCTTGTCTCAACTGCTTGACACTCATACCCTTGTGATGGCAGCAGCTCCTTAGACTTGGACTCGATCTAGACATATTTTGTAACACCCCAAACTCGGTTTAGACATTATGGTCGAATCTCGAAAAATACATTAACGACGCACGAAAATTATTTGTTTATTTGAAAATAGAGGTTTTGAGTTTGAAAACGTACAAATTTCTAAGATTGACTAATTTTATCTCTTCAAAAAATACTTAGTAAAATATATTTATTTTTAAAATAAAAGTGACATTTATTTGTAATGTTTGTTTAAAAACATTTAAATACTAGGGATGATATATTATAATTATAAAAATGATTTTTATAAAGAAAACTCGCAGCAAATTTTCATAAAACTATTTAAGAAATTTACAAACTATTATGTTGTTTATAATTTAATAAAAACATAATTTAATTTAGAAAAAAATTATCAAGGATACTTAAGAACCCATAATTTTGCATGCATGAAAATTAATTATAAAGTCATAAAAATTTAAATCACAACCAAAATAAAGGTAAAGTCCAAAGTTCAAAAGTCCACAGAAACACAACCCAAAATACAAATAGTTAAAAATCTAATAAATATCCATAAATGTAAAGTTTTCCGAGAGGCTCCACCAAGTGCTAATCCAAGTTCTATATTTGAGTGTTACCTAAAAGGTTGAAACACTAATGGGGTGAGCTTTTAAGCCCAGTGTGAGATTAACACAAACTCAATCAGATAATTTATAAACATATGCGATAAATAATCATAAAATCATATAACTCAATTTTCATAAATATATCATGTATGATCGTGTCAATGCATATTTCTAAAAAAAGATGCAGATTTTTGGAAAACTGTCCTACTCATCTCCGCTACACGCAATAATTTATTTTTTCCAAAAACCGTCCAACCAACACACCAAATTGTGAATAGTGTCACAAACGCAAATAAACTGCCATTTAATCAAATTCGTGGACAAGCCACCAGAGTTGCAGATAAAATACCATATAGTCATAATTGTGAACAGTGTCACATTAACGCAGGTAAATTGCCATATACTCCCACCTTTCACATATCCCATCCCATGCATGTGATATGGCCAAAACACTCAAAATCATATAGACATGTTTAACATGCAAATCATATACGTACTCAAGGTACCAAATTTTCACATTTTATTTTCATACAAATATCACATATGCCATATAACAAATAAAATGACAATGAGATGTAAATATTTTTCTCAATATTAGCAAATATCAATAACACACAATATACTTTTCACAAATATAAGGTTTCGGACAAATACTTACTTGACAAAAATCCATAAGGATTGCTTATCTCACTTTATGAATACATATAGTATCCTCATCGAACAACATAATTTTAATAGCAATATTTAAATCAATTAATCATATAGTCTTAATATATTTAATGTTAAATCTCACACCTGATTTGTAGATCCAATGTGAAACACTCCCTATGAACGCTTTCACTTAGATCTAGCCCCAAAAGACTTATCCCACGATCTAACACTCAGATCAACAATTTCGTCTCAAACACTAGGGATTTCCTAGATTGTTGTTAGGCCACTACTTGGTTAATACAATGAGGTCAATGATTCATCTTAATAAAGAATGGAGGAGTCGAGGGATCACCAACAATAGAGCTACAACGAAGGCAACGATAGCAATGGTAGTCTGACGACAAGAAAGGCGATGGTCTGATAGAGGGTGTAGTGAAAAAAATAGTGAAATGAGTTTGGACGCTAACAAAGGGTGGAGAAGAAAAGAAAATAAAAAAGAAAGGGTGGAGGAGAAAAGATAAACAGTGATGGCAACTATGAAAGTAAAACTTAAGAAAAATATAAAAGTTGAAATTTTTATGTAAGAAAACTTAAAGAGTAAAAAACTAAAAGCACTCAACAAGAAAATCTAAAGAAAAAAACAAAAAGAGGAACAATTTTTAACAGATTTAAAGTAAAATCAATTGAAATACATTAAGCTAAAGCTTAAAAAGTTTTGAAAGTAAGGTACAAGAACTAGAAATGTAAATAAAGATTAGCTACAATAATAACTAACTTAACTAACACTAAGAACAACAAGAACAAGAAGTAAATGTAGAAAATAAAACGTAGACTAAGGTAGAAAAAGATAAAAATAAAAACCTTAGAAAAGTGTAAAGAAAAACTAAAGAAAACCTAGAGAAAACTAACCCTAAAACTAAGCTAATGTGTGTCTCTCTCCTCCTCAGCAATTTTTTGTTGTTTTTGAGTGTATTATAGTGACTTTTCATTGCCAGAAATGTCCCCACACAGGCCTTGTATGATTGGTGAACCGGGTAGATAAAGATTACCCTTTTTGTCCAAGTTTGTCTTTTTGACAAAGGTGGTATCACGATTTCCAAAAGAGGATATCGCGATACCTAGAATAGTGTTGAGCCTTGTAGTCTTCCTTGGAAGATAGATATTGTGATATCCAAAGAGGATATCGTGATACCACTAAAGGGAGTCTTCATTCTCCTATATTGTTGGAGGTATCGCGTTTTTAAGATGTGGATATTATGATACCCTTTGCATTGGTGTCGTTTTTGCTCATTTTTTACTTCCACCACGTCCCTACATTATTCAATGACATGTTAGGCCTCCCAATGGCGCTATTGGCCAATTTGGATCACAAAATGAGCAAAAATGAGACATTTCTACTTATCAATTGAAAATATGAAAATAGCAAAAAACTACACTAAAGACATTATTTTGCTCGAGAAAAAGCTCCTTAAATGTGTCGAAAAAGTCTAATTTGTCACATCAATTTGTGACAGATCATATCTATTTTTTTTACCCAATTAGGTACCTAAAGTAATCTTCTGTTATTTTTTTAGCCCAATTCTTAAATTGATATTAGGAAAAAATTCCACCAATCACAGGATGTCACATGGTTGCTTCTTTAATTTTTTTTGTTCAAAATATATATTGTTATTAAAAAAATTCTTAATTAAAAAAATCAGTAAAAAATTTTTCACCCTTCCTGTAACACCCCAATCCCAGCCTAGAAGTTTAGACTGAATTCGGAATGCTACATTGATCACCGAAGTGATCGTAAGAAAATCTTACAAAAACCAGTCACTCCTAATTCAATTTTTGAAAACATTAATAGCAAGTATTTAAAACCGGAATAATAAAACAATTAAGTCTTAAAGCCAAAATAGTACCACAGAATTAAAACTTTACATTTCAACTGAGTAACAAAATAAAAATTTGAAATCACAAACTAATGGTTTATACTGCCTGAGTCCTCCGCATACCAAGCCCAGCATCCAAAATTTTGAAGTGTACCTGAAAGGGGAAATAGAAAAGGGGGGTAAGCTATACAAGCTTAGTGTGAGATTAAACCAACTAGCTACTGAAGCAGAAACAGATACAGTAAACCTGAAAACAGTTCAGCAGCGGACCATACTTACAGAGTGACTATAACAAAACAAATCATATGTAACTTTACAGTATGGCTCTGTTAGACCCAATAACGGTAATTCTCAGTAGTCACAAACTGGGCCTAAGCCCTTTTCCAGAATCAGAACCTTAGCCTATCACACAAGGTTCCTTTAGACACGAGTGTCTTTCAGTCAAATAATATAATCAAACTTCTCAGTCAATCAGACAGTCAAATATTTTAGTCAAATAGTCAAATAGATACTGCAGTCACAGAATCACACAGATGTATATGAGTGCAATTGAGTTATAAAATAACCCACCCATCCAACCAACACACCATCTCCGTCCAACCCTACACATCCTGTGGGGATTTAATTGACCCACCCATCCCTATACTCCGAACAGGACCTCAAAAAGTTCATCCAACCTTATACACCACAGAACATCATCCCAGGTTGCCCGGCAACGATGATCATCAATATTGTCCTTGGCCCTTATGGTATTGGGATAGCCCATGACCCTCTGGGTATTAGGGCTATCAGTAAGCAGTACGGTGTCCTGCGAAAGATCGCGGTATAGACATGCAGTATAGCTGCCAGATCAGATATGTTACACAGCAACGCTAGCGTATAAGCTATATTGTGCTATGTGGTGAACCGCGGTATAGATGTGCAGTATAACTGGCAGATCAGATATTGGTACGTAGCGTAGCTAATGTACACGTGGAATAGTGCAAAGCAATAAACCGCTATACTGTTATCAGTAATGTCCATAACCCTCAGGGTATTGGGACCACCCACGACCCTCTGGGTATTAGAGGCTACCAAAATGTAGATAAACTGCCAAATCGTAAATCTCCCTTCTCTTCAACATCCCACCCCAAAAGCTTTGTATGCAGATGTATGTATGCAGAGGTATGCATGCGGATACCCAACTCAGAATACCAGTTCCAGATATTTAATCAGAACAACCATTCATATTCAGTCAGTCAATACAAAATCAGACATGTGCATACACTCATAACTCGAATTCAGTATCCAGCTTGTCACACAACCAATCACATATGACACATATATGAAGTCTAGATCAGAGTCATAATTACCCTCAGTAAAGCTCAATCGAGGGTTGGCACCGACAGAGTCACAATTACACTTAAATCAACATAATACAATAATTTCACAAGTTAGAACCACATGGTCGTGTGCCCCAACCGTGTGGTATTATCCAGGCCGTGTGGGGGTCTACACACCCATGTGGAAGCCTGACACGCCCGTGTGGACAGCCCGTGTAACTTACTGTCCAAAAATGCTAAAAATTAAGAATAGAGGAGACACGACCGTGTGGAGTTCTCACACGCCCGTGTGGGACACATGCCCGTGTGGCCACAAAATTCACCCAAAACCCTAATTCCCAAACCCACACGCCCATGTACCCAAGGGATACAGCCATGTGAAGGAAATTCGACAAAAATCCCCAAATCGCACCCAAATTTTGCCCAGAACCCTAATTCCCAAATCCACACGGGCTTGTGCCAAGTATGGCCATCGGGGAGGTCATGAAACCAACCCAAAATAGCCCCAAAACCACTGTTTTAGCCACCAAACTTGTTCCTAACCTTTGCCCTATCAACAACCACTAAAAAGTGACAATTTTTTATCACTTCCATCGACTAAAAACCCAAAATCAATGGGTTAGCATTCAATCAAGAAAAGCCAAAAACAAATATTCGCAAACAAAATAAACAGAAAAGGAAACTATAAACAAGGTTCAAATCCCACACCTGATATGTGATCGAAGATGATGACAGAGGAGCGAAATTCCACAATCAGTCAACAACCGATTTCATAGAAAACAAAGAGAGCCAAAAAGAAAAAATTGAAGAAGAAGAACAAAAACGAAAAGAACGTGAAAAAAAAACAGAAAAAAAAACCAAATAAAAATAAAAACATATAATAATAATAATAATAAAACCATAACAAAATAATTATTTAACCTAAAAACAAAAAGAAATAAATAAAATGTTTTTCCAAAATGCCTATATAGAGACTCGAACTCAAAACCTTGAGATATGTTAACAATCACTCAACCACCATGCCAGCAGGCCTATTCTACTACTTAAATGCGCAGCCAAACTCATACGTGCAACCTCCTCACTATCTCTATGCTCAAATCTCAAAACTTCTAGGCCCAAAATTCCGGGCGTTACACTTCCTCTTACTCTTTTTTCACTCCCCTTCTTCAACAATGGTTGGGGTTTGAAACGCAGTTGAAATCTTTCATCACTAAAACACATTCCTCTCATTCTTTTTTTCTTGTCACCATATATGTAAGGTTAATGCTTCAAACCCTAAAATATAAGCACTGTACAAATTTATGGTCACAAAAAGAAGAAGCTTGATTTGGTTTTCTATCTATTAAAGACCGGCAGAAAGCTTAAAAGGTAAGCTTAATCATCTTCTATCCATTTAACTTGTTCTCATGCAAGCTTAAAAGTTTGACCTTGAAAATTATGTGATTGAATAAGAGAATCAAACAAGATTTTGTATGAAAAGTTAGGCTTTTCTTAAAGTGACTACAAAAACTCCTCTACAAGAACTTCGCTACATTTTTTTCATTGTAAGTATAACAAAATCCACCCGAGATTTACCATTTTAACTCTCAAACAATTCAAACTATCAGGATTTTCGTATCCTTTCTCTGAAATTTGACCAAACAACAGAGACTGAAATTGGTTTGTTCGGTAAAGGTTGAGATTTTCAAGCTATTCCGTTAGAGGTGAAGAAGGTAAAAAAGAAGGCGGCAAAAACCAGTTAGTATGGTGTTATGAGAGAAGATGAAATGAGCGGTTGAGTGACAAAGAAACAATAGTAAAAAAATAATTTTAATTAAAGTTCTTTTCATTTTTCATTAATTTGTTTTTAATTTTAGAAATTTTTAATCTTACATAGTAAAACAAATACCATTGCTTTCGGCGTTCCCTGGTTGGTTGAACATTTTGTTTTTCTAAACAGCAGTTAAAAAATGGGCTAATCAACATAACCATAATTTACTTTTAACTACCAAACAAAAAAAAGTTTAGGTATCAAAGTGAAAAAATATATACACACTTCAAAACTCAAATTGTGAATTAAGCCATATTCTAATGTATCATAAAGTTGTTTACACATTTAAGGTTTATGGTTGCATATTGTATATTATAATTTCATAGTTTTATATAGGGTTACATATCATTTATAATATGTCCTAATTATACAATGCTAATTGTATATATTATATTATATTATATTATACAATAAATGCTTAGGGTTTAAGCTTATATATCATTAATATAAAAAAAATATTCATTTTAATAACCTAGTTATATACTAGTTTATATTCACATGCAATTCACATATCAATTGTGCATATTACCGTTATAGTATTTTTATAATATTAGTTTTTGTTTAACATTATTAATATTTTTTTTCAAAAATATAATATAATTCAAAATATTTTTAAAAATATATAACTAATTTAGAATTAATTATATTAATTTTAAAACTATTTAATAATAAAACAATACTAAACTCCTCATATTAATATTAATTTATTATATTTAAATAATAGTATTAATAATTTTTAGAGGTTATTTATTTTATGTATTGTTAAATTAATTTTTTTTAATGTTAAATTTTTAATATTCGATTTTTATGATATCATATTTATCTTTATTCTACTTTAACCAATAATTATAAGTTAACATTGCAAAATAAAATCGTAATTTTTATAAAAATCTGTATAATCTTTGATTACTTTAGGTTGATTCTTTCCTCTCTTTTTTTTATCTATTATTTTAATAAATATTGTAATCTTTCGTTAACTTGGCTAAATCTATCTATTTCATCTCTTGTAAGATTTTTTTTAATGAAATCTGATTAACTAGAGTTGTCATCATATTAGTATGCCAAATCAACTATGCCTCATAAGTTTTGTTTCCTTTTTTTAACCTCGTATTGGTATAGATAGGGTTATATATAATTAATAATCAACATCAGTTATATAAGGTTACTTGTATATATTATAATCTACCATTAAATTAGTTATATGTTTATAACAACAGTAATTATTTGGTACACAAACAGTGAAAATATTTTACTCCATATATATGGTTGAGATTTCACCAAATGTCCTTTTTTTTAAAAATAATTTAAATACAACTTAAACACGCATAACAAAATCTCAATGTTGCTTGTGGAATTAAATTTTTCCACTGCTACTGTACAAAATAATTACCCATATAACAATTAATATATTTTATGTCATTAAATGTGTATGTATACTATTTTTATAATATAATATATATAATATAATTATGTCAAATTATAAAATAAATTCATGTTATAATATTTATTGTAATTATATAAATATTAATTAATTTTTTTTAAAGTAATTTAACTAATTGAGTTGATCAAATGATAAAAAGAATAATGGCAAATTTAGGGATTCCAATTATCCCATCTCATTGTTCAGTTAGGTTTACGACAATGTTGTTTGAATCGGACTAGACTGATCAATCAAAACGGTTGGGTCGAGAATTACCTAGTGTACCTGTTCGATTATAGGTGTTAGATCAGTTTACTCGGGAATCAATATTGAGCGATTGAACTATGCTAAAAATAGTTGAACCAGTTGAATTGGTTTTCTCTATTTTTTTAAATATTTTTATGAGTTTTTAATTATTTATTTAATCAAAGTAGACAAACCAATCAGACAAGGAATCGATGGTTTGACCTATTTGATCATCGGTTTAGTTTTGAAAACTTGACTTATAAATACAAAATAATAAAACTTAAGTGAAGCTACATACATTTTTTTTTATTGAAGCCCGTTGTGATCCATTTAACGAAAACAAGAGTAACAGATACAGCCAGTAATAATGGAAAACTTATCGGTATGTGTTGATTGTAGAAAAACAAATTAGGGATATAGGTTACTTTTTTAGTATTTAGGAAAATAGGTTATTTTTGTTGACATGGCAAGAAAGGACGCCATTAGACTTGTTCATAGGTCACGCTACTTGTCTAGGTCCAAAGGTCTGTCTGAAATTTGGGAGGGTTTTGGAAAAATATTAGGCCTGAAAAATGGGCTTAGGTAAAAAAACAAATTAGGCCTATTTAAAATATGAGTTGAGCTCGGGTTTGAACATTTAAGGCCTGAGCCTAGCCCGGCCCGGCCCGGCCCGACCCGACCCATTTTTAAGTTTATAATACTTTATATTATGTTATTTTTATATATTATCTCATTTATAATACATTAGAAAAAATAAAACCTATACTAAATATATAATACTACTATAATGTAAACATTAAAATAATGTTAAGATAATTATATAAAAAAATTTAATAAATAGAAAATTGTATAACATTATTAAATATTAAATTAAAATAATATAAATATTTTTTAAATTTTTTAAAAAATAGTATGGGCAAACCTAAAATGGGATTCAGTTAGTCTTTTGCAAATATGAACTAGCTTTGACAAAATTTTAGATCTACATTTCAAGTCGGGTTGAGCTAGGGCAAGCATAAAGTATATTAATATAATGCTTAGGTTCAACCCGACCCATGGACACCTCTAGACGCCATCGGGTTGTGCTTTTGTAATACACTTTATACAAGAAGTCCTTTTCATTGGTTAAATGTTGGTGCTTTCATGCATGTGGCCCAAGTTCGACTTCTCCTTTCAGCATTTTGGGTTTTTTTTTTTTATTCATGTTGTTTGGATTTTTTTTAATTATGGTTCAAGCTTTTTTTTTATTTTAATTTTTAAATTTTACTTTTCTTTTTTGATAACTGGGGAGAAGAATGGGGTTGGTTGAAATCGAATCCAAGTTTCATACCTATAACTAAATATTCTTACCATTAGGCTAAGAGATTGTTGGAAATTTCTAATTTTTACTTTTTAATTAATACTTTTAATTAAATTAATTCATGTTGTTTAAAGCTTTTTTATTTTAATTTTTAATTAATGTTTTTAATTAATAAATAGGTTGTCTTCAAGTTTTTAAAATTTTATTTTTAATTCATATTTTTAATTAATAACTCCTTTATTTATAAAAACAAAATAATAAACATGTAATTATATAATTAAAAAATATTTTATATATCATTATGTTAAATATATTTTATATTTTAAAAACATCAATTAATTTTTTAATATATTTTTCTTGATTTATATTTTTATTTCAAATTTTTATTTTTTTTACCTATATCGTGGATATTGTAAATTCTAATATTATAAAATAAAACCATTATTTCAAATATCATTGTTTTTTCACCTACATTATGGGTATGGAAAATTATAAAATTATAAAATTAATTAATTATTTCAAATATCATTATTTTTAGTAAATACAATTTTTTTATGTGTAAAATAAATTAAAAACATCATTGTTTGATTTTATAATATTAGAATTTACCATACCCACAACGTAGTTGGAAAAAATAAATATTTGACATTTAAAAGTATAAATAAAAATATATATTTAAAAAAGTAGTTGATGTTCTTAAAAATTAAATTAAATTTAACATAATAATATATATCAAAAATATATATTTTATTATATAATACATATTTATTGTTTTATTTATATAAATAAAGGAATTATTAATTAAAATTAAAATTAAAAATATTGAAAAAAAAGACATGTTTTTTAATTAAAAATTAGAAAATAAAATAAAAAGCTTGAAACAAAATTAAAATTAACAAAACTCCAAAAAAAATTGAAGTTAAAATAAAAAAAGCTTGAAACAAAATTAAAATAAAAAGATTGAAACAACATGAATAAAAAAAACACAAAATATTAAAAAGGGAATCGAACAAATATGAAAACATCAATATTTAATCATATGATGAAAAATGCATCTTGTATGAAGCATTTTGCAAAAGCGTGTACCCCATAGCACACTTTCATGACACACTAGGAAAAATGACATATTTCCCTACATACTAAAAAAGTAGTCTACATCCCTTTTTTTTTTCTTTTTAAAAAAAATCAACATATCGATAATTTTCTCAAGTAATAATGGTAGGGTTATGAACCAATAAATTAAAGTAAAAGGCTTCAAAAGGTTCCTTCTCTCCCAATCCCAAAACTGATCCCAACCCAGCAATTAGTAGCATACCTCTTGCCTCTGGATCAATCTGAAAGGGAAATCAAGATCAGAAGTTCTTCCCTTAGAAAACGCGTCTAAATTTGTGTATGGAAACCGCCTTTTGTCTTCATTGATCAAGATGCTATTCGTCTCTTTAAATCCTTGTTTAGATAAAATGGGTGGAACAAATTTACCTTACCTTGTCACAATATTTAAGTATTTTAAAACCAACAAATTTACCTTACATTGGTAAACAATGTAAATTTGAATCATAGATTTCCTAACTCTTTTCTATTAAATATAAAGGATTATTGAAGTGGTAATGGGCTAAGTAGTCCATCTAGAGCTACAAACCCAAATGAATTCGGAGCAAGGACTTTGAGAGTGTCCAATGGGATGGGTTATAAATTGACCTATTTCCTAGGCCGACTCAATAATTGGGGGTATTTGAACAAAATATATTAAATTTAAAATATCATGTGAATAAAAGTTTTGATTTAACTCGACTTTTATAAAATATTTTTTTTAATGTAATTTATATCATATGAAATTAAATATTTTATTATAATGTAAATATTAAAAATATATTAAACTATTTTATTTAAAATTTTAATTAAAAACATATAAATAGTAAAAAAACATACATATATAATTACTAAATATCACATAAAAATACAAATATATACTCTTAAGAATAATATATATATATGATTGGGTCTAAATAAGTTTAATTAGTCAATTTATAAATATAGATAATTTTAAATTTATATTTGGAACTAAATTAAACTTAAACAACTATATCTAATAATATATATATATATAAAATAAGGTACACAAGTATATAATGATGACAAGTGGTGTGTTTCTATTTTTTTATTTAATTTCTATATTTTTACAAATATAATTTCTATAGTTTTTAAAGCCATTATTTAAGTTAAATTAAATTTATTATAGTTAATTAATCCATTAATTTAACTTAAATAAATAAATTTTTATTTATTTAAAATAATGATTTATGATATCTAGATTAGTGTTTATTTTAATATTTTATATATTATCTATAATTAAATTTTAAGTTAATTTAATGTTTAAAATACATATTTAATTAATTAGTTAACATAAATTTTAAAAATTAGATAAATGTTTAATTAGATAAATATTATTTTTATAAAGTTAATTTATCTGTATAATTTAATTTATATATTCTTTGATTTAATTATTAGCATATACTAATTTTTTTTTGGAACAATTTTATTAGAGGTTCTGATCATATCTGTTCTTTTTAACACAATGCCTAGAACTATTCATAGACTCTCCGCAGCCCATAAATAGAATGGATAGTGCGCTTTAATGCACTCAAACCCACGTTATCCTATATTAGCAACAATGCTTATACCAATCGAGCTAAAACTCAAGGGCATATACTAATATTTTTAATGTGAAAGAAGTGTATATATCTATTTAACTTAACTATTTGTTAAGTTAGTATTTTAAAAATTTTATGTATAACCAAATAGTTAATTAAATAATTTTTTTAATATTTCAATTATATATTATCCTTATTATCTATAACAATTAATTAAGTTGATATTTTTAAAATTTTATATTTAAAATAAATAGTTAACTGAATAAATAAAAATTTAAAAAAATTAATTTATCAAATTAATTTAATTTAATAATTATATATTATAAATTTTATCTATAACTATTTATTAATCGAATATTTTAAAACTTTGATGATATCAGAAAAGAGTCCATTTCATTAGGATCAAAGTCAAAAAAAAAAAATTCACTATCAATCAACAAATGAAAATCAAAGTTAGTTTTTTAATTGCATATTTCTACTTTCTACATTTTTTTTTTCAAATCCAGAGGAAAAAAAAAATCTAGATTCACTCATATATAATATATTTTGCTTTATAATAAAGATGCTGATCATTTGTGGCATTTACATACTATTTATTTTCAATTACTTTATTGTGTCTTTTATTACATTTTTATAGTTAATAGATTTTATTTTTAATTATAGTTTTTATCATGTTTTATGCTTTAATAAAATGGTAAATTTATGCCATTAAAGATTTAATTTTTATGTACTTAGTTTATGTAAAAATAAAAAATTGAGCTTCAACTGGAGTCAAAATCATGACATTGAGGAGCCAATGTTGTGACACCAATACCTTTGCCATCGACTAAAGTGTAGGACTTCAAGAAATTGCACATTCGAGGTGGTTACCTCCAAGGTCGCGACACCAGCACTCGTGGTCGTCACATTGGGTTAATGATGTCGCAGCATCAACCACAACACTAGAAAATGAAGTAGTCAAGCCACCTAAGGACAATGTCATGACACTAAAAGCTAATGTCGTGAAGGACCCAATAAGCCAATTGAGTAGACTGTCGAGGATGTCGCAACACCAGTATGTAGGTGTCCCAATCCCGACAAGAAAAAAGTTATGATGGGTATTTTGTTGTCTAACAAGGATCAAAACCTGATTTTAAGTGAGGGCATAATTATATTTGTTAGGTTATATGTTATTAAACTATAAATGCTACTTTATAAGATTTTGTTACACTTTTTTTTTTAAGAATAGGATTTTTTTTAATTCTAATGTCTCCTACTATTTTTAATTATTTACAAAATTAGTCCATTAAAATTTTATATTATATTATTTAATTTATAAATTTATTCAAAGCATTAATTAAATTTAGTATAGTCATTAATTTTAACGGTGAAAAGTTAATATTCTTTTTTGGATTAAAGGTGAAAACTATGGATGAATTTTTTTCTTTTTTATAATTAGGGAAAGAGGTTGGGGCTTCTTAGGATCGATCTGAAGCTCTAATGCCTACAACATAATGCTGCTGCCACCAGCTAAGAGTTTGTTGGCAACTATACATAAACTTTAATTTTGTGCAATTTTGTATATTAAATGTTATTTTGATTCATTTTTCATAAATTACTAACACAATTATCAATATGACATTATTTTACATTAACATGTTGCATATACAAATAATTATATTTTTTTAAAATAAAAATAAATTGATGTATTTATTTCTTTTAATATATATAACTGAATCAAAATAAGAGTTTCATGTATATATTTGAATTATAATCAAAGGTTCATATGTATAATTGCATCAAATCAAAGTTTATATATCAAATTGCGCCTTAAACCAAAATTTATATATAGTTTTGATATTTATCCCTTCTTTTTTTAATTAAGGTCAAATTAATTATATTTTTAAATGAAATAAAAACTTTAGAATTTAAATAATATTATAGGTTTTTTAAAAATTTCAAATTAAAATTAAAATTATTAGAAATTTATAATCTATATTATTTATTAAGTGTTTTATTGAGTTAGCGTCACCCTCAAGTAGGTCACCAACTGATTAGGAAAATTACGGAAATGCCTTTTTTAATTAAAATAAGTTATATTACTTAAGGGTATTTTAGTTTTTAATTTAACAAAAATCAATATATATATATATGGTGGGATTTGAACCTGCACCAATTAGTTTAATAAACCCTTAAATTTATTACTCAACCAAAGTTTTATTTTAATATATTTTATGCATTTTTACTTTAATATACATAATTTATTATCTCCATTAGTTGTATATCTATACTTACTATTTATTAAGTTGGTGTCATTCTCAACCGGGTCACCAACTTGGTTAGAAAAAATATGGAAATACCCTTCTATAATTAAAATAAGTTATATTTTTTTAGGGTATTTTAGTCTTTTTATTTTAACAAAAACCAATAAAAATATGTATATGATGGAATTTGAACCCACATAAATTAGATTAGTGAAAGTTTAAATTTACCATTCAATCAAAGCTTAATTTTGATTTTATTATATACATTTTATTACACCCATCAATTTAATTATGCACACATCTGTGTTCTAAATACATAATTTTCACCTTTCATTATTTATTGTATATTATTTTTAAACACACATTTATGTTCTAAATTTGTGGTTTCCACATGCATACGCGTGTGATAGGAATTCTTATTAATAGTGTTGCTAATTGAGTTGGTGTCACAACATCATGATAAATAATTGCAGTGTATTTAGTATTGTTAATCTGATGTATTTATGTTATTACTATAATTAATTAATTTTAAATGATTCGTTTCATTGTTTATTGTATGTTATTTTTAAACACAAATCTTTATCTTAAATCTTTAATTTTCATACTGCTTACATATGTGAGAGGATTTCTAGTATTTTATTGAGTAATTCTAAAATAACATATTTGATATACTTAACTAACCACTTTGTTTTACACAATTTAACTCTAAAATATATTAAACTTATTTAATTGTTTTACATTTGAACCTTTCTCTATTTATATGTTTTGAAATTAATTTCTGTTATGAATATTTATTTAAAAAATGTTAATATCACAACCCAAACTAAAATATCACTGTTTAAAAATATAATTCTACAATTTTCATCTTATGCAATAATATTAGTAAACCAATAAATTATATAAAATTAATTAATTGGGATGTATTTTCTTCAAAATTTACATTTTTTAAATTTTTAAGAAATTTTCCATTTTTAATTTTAAACATTGTTGTGATTTTAATTATATATATTTCAATATTTTATCAAAAAAAACATAGAGTTATATTTAAATATTTAAATTTTGTATCAACTGAAATTTCAAACTCAAACTATTTCATTTTATACCCAATTTTTAATAAACATAATATATTTAAACTAGTTGATGGTGATATAATAACCCAAACATGTTTTCAATTATGAAGCCTAACAGGAGACATCACACTACACCACACGAACACGAAAGCTTTGGCATGAAGATTTTAGGGACCTCCAAAACCTCAACTTCAATCCAATGGAGAATAATGAAGCTTCCGGCTCCGGACCTTACACTTGCCTCCAACAACTTGCAAGTGAAGATTAACGAGGCAACACCCATTTATTATGTATATATGTCAATGTCAGGGTGGATTGATTAAGAGGAATAACCAAATCCACTATTTTATTTATAGGTTATGATGTCCCCTTTCCATCATCTTTATATTTATTTCATTGACTTTATTATTATTATTATTTTTTTTGGTAAAAATGGCATCAAAGTTGTTATAATAAAGTTAAAGTCCATTTAATTAATGAAATAATAAATTGGTTATTTTCATTAAAAATTTTATTCATTATGACACGTAGCATGTCACGTGTACTTTATACTAACATACAATAACCAATTGTTAATAGTAAAATAGATGTATTTTTTAATAAAAAGATCAGTTTGCTCTTTAATAATATACAGAGACTAATTTATCTATTTTTTAAGTTGAAGAGACAAAATACAATATAAATCCTACTACAAGAACTTTCATAATGCTTTTATTAAAATTTTTTAAAATTTGAATAAAACCATTCAATTGAAAAGTTTTAAATTTTGCTTATAACACTAATCAACCATTTCATTTCATTTTATAATTTAAAAATAAATGAAAATTAAACATAGATAACCTTTTACATCTTCTTCCCTGTATTGCATGTTTATAACTTGAATAGTCAAAATTAAACAGAAAAAGTATATCTATATTAACCTCCGTCTTCCTTTCTTTTTCCTATCCCACTTATGGTAAGGAATGAAAAAGAAAGTGCGTCTAAAATTAAACATCTTTCAAACTCATTATCTCCAAAATAACTTTTGCTTAAAGTGAAGAAAAGAAAATAATTTTTTAAGGGGATTTTTAATTTTAATTATTTCTCAAATTAAGTTGTTTATGTGATTGTTTTTCATCATGCTTTTTTTTTCCCTACATAACACTTATAAATGGAGGTCCTTTTTTCTTAGTAAAAACCCTAGAAAGTCTTAAGTCTGGTCATTTGGTTATGATGACATCATATTCCAATGACTTCCACAATTATTAGTGTCAAGATTTCTTTAAGAATCTTGATGTTGACTTGAGATAGCTTGATTTTTCATTTATGTGTCTTGAGGTTAAATTAATTTTTACATTGTTTTGAAACAAAATTTAACTTAGAGAGTTTAACCTCGGTTTGCCTGTACCCCTTCTCTTAACCTTTTATATGCACTCTAAAATTTTTTTGTTAATTTTACTACAAGTTTTTACATCTCTAAACACCCTATACCCATTTCAATTACTTTTTAAATTTTTTGTAACCTCCTAAAATTCTTATTTTTGTTTCTGTTAGAATGTGATACAAGTTTGTATCTAGTTCAATGGTTAAGTGTTTTAGGTGTTTGTGGGAAGTCCCAAGTTCAAGCCTTATCTTGGGTGAATTTATTTCTTTTTCTGAATAAAGCCTTAACCTTGCTCAAAGGTTTAAGTTTAATTGTTTGTAGATATATAATAGAATGGGCTTGCTAGTTTGGTGGTTAAGACGTGTGTTGGTGTGTTGGAGGTTTGGAGTTCGAATCCTTGCTTGAGCATAGGTGTTATTTTTGCGTAGTGATGTATCATTTCTTTCGATTTCTTCCTCTAATTCGTCCTTTTTCGGTCCAACGTTAGCTGCATTCAGTTGGTAAGAGGGTTATGCCTCGTTTGAAGGGGGAAAGTTTTTCTTTTGTTCGTTTGAGAAGTTTTTAGCTCTCCGTTAATGGCGAATTTCTAATTTGGCAGTAGCAAATTGTGGAAGTCATGACCCTCCTCTTACAGATTCGTAGTTAGAGATTATCGGTATTTGGAGGTAAGTGATGAGTAGTCGATATATCTTGTTTGGTTTCATAGTTACATTTTAGTTGCCTGTTAAAATAGAATTTGGGCTTTGGATTATCAGTTATTAGGTTCTGGAGTGCTCGGGATTGCGATTGCTACAAAACTGATACTAGGTGTGTACTTGAAAACGCAGAAAACGAGATTCGGCAAAAACTGAAATTGCAGCAAAAAAGTTACCTATGTGGTAGGTCGTATGTGAATGACACGGCCGTTTAATGACCAGGTAGGCCATGTGCGACACAAGGGCTTGACCGAATTGGGTCGTGTGGGTAGGAATTTGGGCCAGGCAGTGTGATCCACACAGGCTAAGGCCAATCTGGGCATGTGGGCCCACACAGGCAAGCCACATGGGCGTGTGGGCCCATTTAGCTAAAATGTTTCTTAGGGTTGCACAGGTCGCCCAAGTCAACTGTGAACCTACTGTAGGGTTAGTAAGCGTTACTTAGACCCTAAATAATGTGACCGAATATATAATGTATGTACTGAGCATGTTAAAATTTATTCATGTTTACAGATCCGTATGTATGACTGATAACTTAATTCTAGCATGTAAGCATGTATTTCCGTATAACTGCATTGAGCATGTTTAGTTGCATCTGCATTGGGGTGGGATTGATTATAGGAGGAAGTGTACTGAAAGGCTTTCATGCCTATTATCTGCAGCTCAGTTGTAATATTACTGCTATGTGCCGCATTCGGTACGACTTGGTGTGTAGGGCTGGGTGGGTGTTTTAAACCTCACATGGTATGTAGGGATGGTCGGAGATGGTGTGTAGAGGTTGGTAGGTAGGATACTGATTTCTGTTACTGTATGCATACTGTATTTGAGATGGGCTAAGGCCTAAACTGTATCTGAATCTGTATTGGGCTTAGGCCCTAGACTGCATTTGACTGATAACTGTTGTTTGACTGTATGCATGACTTCTGTGGGGATTACACACTGAGTTTACGTAAACTCACCCCCTTTCTGTTTTATCTGTACAGGTAATCCCCAGACTTAGGTGGATCGGTGCAGTGGAGGACTCAACGGTGATCACATGTCTATTGAGCTGCTTTAATTTTATTTATGGTTTCAATTTCCTATTTTTTTATGTAATTTGGGACTTTTGGACTGTTTGCCATTATTTTGGATTTAACTTGTAATGGCCCAAATTTCAGTTGTGTCGGAACAGTAATTCAAAATCACTAAATCTAACATGTGAGTTTAGTAATTTAGAAATTAATAAGTAAAAGTTAGGTGTGATTTTACAAATATTTTTTAATTAGTGAATTTTTTTGTGAATTAAAAGAAATTATTAGGTCAAATGAGTCAAGAACGAGGTATCGAGACCTCAAATTCATAAGCCAAGCCATAAATATTTTTATAAATATTTATGGAGTGTTAATAAGATAGTATTAAAATTCCGTTAGGAAATTTTAACATTTCAGTAGTTAATTGAATAAAAATGACTAAATTGAATAAGATGTAAAACTGTGAGAAGTGATTGAATGGCTTAAATAATAAATAAGAGGGACTTAAAGAGCAATTTGAACCAAAATAAAATGGGCTGGATGGTTAGGTAAGTAAATGGCTGAGAAATAGTGTGAACTAATGGCAACATGGTAATTTAGTTGAAATTGAATAGTTAAAAATTGGATTAAATTAGAATATCTAGAGTTTTCTTTAATTTTCTTCATCCTCTTCAGCCAAAAACACCATCGAAGGGTTTTATTAAGTTGGTTTCTCATATTTTACTACATGTAAGCTTAATTTTTTTTATTTCTTGTAAATTTTATGATTTTAAGGCTTTTACAACTAGGTCGTATTATCTAATTCATTAGTTTTTTATTTTATGAATGGTTTAGGAAATTACCATGAATAAGTGCTGGAAGTTTATGATGATTTAGCATGGAATTTAAGCTTTAATTTCACTATGTGATGATTTTATGGAGATTATTAAATAGAAATTGATATTTAGGACTAAATTGTAGAAGAATTTAGAATTAGAGTTTTGTGTTAAAATTTTGAATGTCAAAGGCTGCGAAATAGTTCATAATGTTTAGATAAAGTGTTCATTAAGAAAAATTAGCTCAATTGATGGATTAATAGAGTAGAGACTAAATTGTAAAAACTACAAAATTTAGGATAAAAGTGTAATTCTAAAAATTAAGGGGCATAAATTATGAAATAGAGTAAAATTGTGATAAATTCTAATGAATACATGATTTTATAATTATAGATCAAGAACCCGAAGTGAATCGTGGAAAAGAGAAAATAGCCGATTAGTCCCTGAACTTACATGACTTTTGCGAATTGGCCCAGGTAAGTTCATATGGCTAAATTTAATGAATTGTTATAACAGTTTCATGAATGATATGGTATGTTATGGTATACAAATGTCATTAAACTAGATTCTTGTGAAAGTATGAATATTTGAAAAAAAGTTCTAATTTAATGGAACATTGGATTGAGTACTTTCGTTCAGTGGTTAAGACGAATTGACAGAAAAGACCATGGGTGGACCATGGCAACATGTGATATGTGATTTCCGTATAAGACCATATATGGGATATGGCATCGGTGTGATATATGCTTCTGTGTAAGACCATATCTTGGATATGGCATCAGTGTGATATGTGATCCGTATAAGACCATGGCTGGGCTATGGCTTCGGTGTGTGACATGTGACTATGTGCAAGACCATAGTTTTACTATGGTATTGTGAAAACAAAGTATTCAATTCCGTAATTGTTCCCTAATTTGATTAAGAACGGTAAATGATAAATGGGCCCAAGAGATTAAAATTGGTTAATAAGTGACATTTAATTCAATCAAGTGAACTTATCACTAATTTTGTGATTGAAAGGAGGAATTAGTGAAATTGTATATTATATGATTTTATAAAATGTTCGGTAAGATTTATTTTCTATGCCTATGAGCTTACTAAACTTCTATAAGCTTACTTGTGTATGTATATTGTTTCTTGTAGATTAACGTATATACATTCGGAGGATTAGATCTACATCGAGGATCACACTATCCAGATTTACGCCGGTAGATTTTGTTAAACAACTTTTTGATTTACATGGCATGTATAGGGGTTGAAATGATAATGAAATATTATAAATGATTAAGTATGCAAAGTAATTTGAATGTAATGGTTGTGTTAGATAATGAAATATACATGTTTTGGCTTGAAATGGTTGATTGGTTAGACTTGATTTGTATATAAATGTGTTTTTGTGTAGGAGGATAGTATAAGGGTGAGAAAAGTGGCCTTAAATGACCTATTTTCATCCACACGAGTGTGTGTCTACAAACGGCCTGCCATATGGGCGTGTATTAAGGCCGTGTGTCCCTTGCATCTTAAAAATGAGAAACAGAATGTCCAGGATTCGACACACGGCCTAGCACATGGGCGTATGGCTTGGCTATGTGACACACATAGGCTCTAACATGACCATGTGATACGGCCGTGTGAAGTCTGCACCTAAAAGGAGAAATTTTATTTACCACACGGCTTAACAACATGGACGTGTACTCAGGCTGTGTGTAACACCCTGAAAATTTCTACAGTAAGATATTATCCTTAATATAGTAAAATAAGGAAATAAAGTGACAAGAAGAGGAAAAATTGAGTTATGTCATTGGGAAGTATATTATGACATATTGATTCAAGAAAGGACTAAATTGTAAAGTGAGAAAAGTTTTGTGGCCCAAGAGTAAATACTCAAAATTTGAGGTATTAAAGTGTAAATATGAAAAGTTGAAGGACTAATAGTGAAAATATTTTAAGGGTGGAATGATCTAGAAACCAAGGGAAATTGATGAATTAGGACCAAATTGAATAGGTGAAGAATTATGATGGACTAAATTGCAATTTTACCAAATTAAGTGATGACTCAAGAATGAAATTTTAAAAGATCACTAAGGGCAAAATGGTCAATTGGAAGAGGGAGAAATCTAGAGACAATGATGATGTTGGAGATATTTTAGATAAATTAAATAAATAAATATTAGTTTATTAATACTTTAAATTGACTTTTAAATAATATTTTATTATTTTATTATTATTTTATTTAGTATATATAAGGAAAGAAAGATGAAGAATCATCATCTTTTCTTTCACATGCAAACCAACGTGAGAGAGGAAGAAGAAAATAAGTTTTCTTTCTTTACAATTTAGCCCTTCCACCAAAAATTCATTATTTTCACCTAAAAATTGAAAGAATTTCCATAGCCATCAAGAGAGAAAGATAGCAAGGAGATGATGGGGAGCAAGAATATCAAGTTGGATTCAAGAAATAGAAGCTGGAGGAGAGAGAAAAATCAAGTTAAAGATTGAAGTCAATAAGAAAAGGTAAGAACATCAAGATTTCAATATATTTTTAAGTTTAATATTGTTGAAAAAGCATGGAATTGATGTTGATTTAGAGTTTTCTTATATATGGTCATATGTTCTTGTCATGTTAGTGAAGAGAAAATAAGAGAAAGTAATGAAAGATAGTGTAGAGAAAGAAAATAAGGGTGTTATAAACATGGTAAATAATACCTTGCACTAAAATAGTTTTAGACAGCAGCAATAGTCTAAATTTGAAAAATCACCAAAAATTGTGGGAATCGAATTAGAGGTTAAATAAAAAATGAAATTAAATCTTATTGAGTCTAGTTTCTTATAAAAGAAACGGTGTAAGAAATGAAATTGTAAATTGTGAGATATAGTAAATTTTGTGAGATAAGGTCAGAATGATTTTGGGTTCCTCTGTTTTGACTTTGGAAAATCATCAAAAATTGGAGAAAAATAATTATGGGCTTAAATTTATATTATTAGAATTATGAATGATTCTATTTTCAAGATAAATAAATGGGAACATCATTTGAATTCTGTACAATGAGATAATTAATTTTTAGTTAAGAAGGGTCGGAATTGTCAAACAGCAGAATAAGGGTGACTTTAAAGAATAAACTGTACTTATTGGCTACACCAAAAATTTTGAAAATTTTATGGTAAGAAGATAAATAAGTCTAGTTTCATGAAAAATTATCAGATCTTAATTTCTAGTTCTGTAGCTTAAGATATAAATAATTTAGTGACTATGACGCAAATGGACAGTTTTATAATATACATATAAGTAAATAGTGAAATTATTGATATTGTTATTTGTAGCATGTTATATAAATTAAGGATGTGGAATGGAGAGGAGGAGGAGGAAAATATGTATGGATACTCATCTAGCATGGCTAATTTGCATGTTTTAGGCTCAGGGAGTAAATTGAATAAAAGTAAAACTTTATGGGTAATTTTGTAAAAATGTTAGAAATGACCAATTTGCATGAAATGGATTATTTTATTATTTTACAAAATTTAATGAAATTATTAATTTAGCTCAAGATCGGGGAAAAACATGTTTTAAGGATTAAATTAAAAATTGTTGAAATTATGGAAAATTATGATATTTTATAGAATTGATGGGTTGTTATCAATTTGTTTGAGAATAACAGCTGGAAATAAGGATTAAATTGCAAGAATTTTATTTTTTTAGCGTAAGGATGAAATCGTCATTAATTAAAAAATTTAGGGGTAAAATGGTAATTTTGTTTAGAGCATCAATTGAATGTATTAGAACATGAAATAAATAGAAACGACGATCAAATTTCTTTGTAAAGATCCGAATGACTCGAATACAAGACTTAAACGTGGAAAAGAAAAGATATCGGATAAATGAAATTATAAACATGAACAAGTAACGAGGTAAGTTAGTGTAACTTGAATTGTATTTTTAAATGCATGAAATATCGATATAATGAATTACCTGATTTATGTTTATGAAGAAATGGCAAAAGAATAATATTTATCATGACATGTAAATAGGTGATTATCTTTGATACGTTGATAAAAAGAAATTAATTAAATTGAGACGACTAATAAATTCAAGTACAACATATCGAGAAAAATAAGTACGTTAAGGGACAATATGTTTGATTTTAATTGGTTCCAAATATGAACGTTAAATGAAATGAAATATTTGATAAATAAATCGATAACTCCGGTAATGCTCTGTAACTCTATTCCGGTGACGGATTCGGGTTAGGGGCGTTACACTGTGTGACTCAAGTTTCTTTATGAATGCAAGTCAGAGAGGTACACGCCCTAGAGACACGGCATGTGGGCTACACGGCTACACTATACAGGTGTGTCCCCTATCATACGGGCGTGTGACACCTTTTACATGAAAATTTTTCTAAGTTTTTTAAAAAGCTTTCGAAGTTTTTGGTTTAGTCTCGAACCATTTACAATGCATGTTTTGAGCCTCGAAGACTCGTAATAGGGACAATATGTATGTTTTGAAAAGTTTTAAATTTGTGTGGAAATTATTGTCTCGATTTTGAATGTTTGCTTGTGTATAAGTCCAGTAATGCCCCGTACTCTATTTCGGCATTGAATACGGGTAAGGGGCATTACATAACTGTTTTCATGGACTTTTAAACTGCAAAACTCAATGAATACTCGGCTTAATTAAAAACAACATTTTTCCTAAATGCGAACGGTTTTATTTAAATATCAGGTTTTTAAAAGCTTTTGCTACAAAATATGTTTTTTTAAACGAATCAAATTTACGAGAAATTAATTTTGAAATTGACGAGAGATAAATAGAAGTTAATAAATGGAAACATTTTTAACTTGATAAATTCAATTTTAAATCCCATTCCATGTGACATCGCCAGATTCGACCATAATGTCTAGGCCAGGTTTGGGGTGTTATATTTTTTACCAGTCATGTTAGCATGTAATTATTGTTTTTTCATTGTTATGTTATTAGTGTTATTAAGATTCTCAAAATTTTTACATCTCTAAACACCCTATACCCATTTCAATTACTTTCAAAATTCTTCAATTTGTATATTTTTTTTGAAAAGAAGTCAATCATAATTTCATGAAGTGAGGCATACATAGAGTATTCATTAAGTATATTCACTTGTCAAAGGAGCCAACTTAGGAGAAAGAGGATGAGCATGAACAGCTCATTAAGAAGCCAAATGCCTTGAACAAGGCTAAGGTCTTACAATCAAATGAGAACAAGAAACTTTTCCCCCACCCAGTATAACACTTTGTTATCTTCAATGTCCTTAAAAAGGTGTTGAACCCACTTCAAATAGTGTTTAGATCTCATTTGAAAAACCCAATTGATGGATCAAGGGATGGAAAGAAGAGCTTCGAAGTGAAGACATCAACCTAGAAAAAAACAAAAAAAAGAGGAAAAGAAACAAGAAAAATAAAAATAGAAAAGAAAATAACAGTTGTCAGAATAAAGTCGCCACATTGCACCAATCTAGACCATTGTGGAAAATTCATCTATTATAGGAGACACATAATGCCGCCATTCAACACCAATCCCTCCTAAGAAACGACCTACCATAGAGGGTGAAAAAAGTGATCCAAACAACTTAGTTTATCTCTGTCCAACGAAAATGTGTCACAAAAATTGATAGACATCCCGAGGGTTTTGTCGAAACCATTC